>NC_056737.1:1839457241-1839712241 GCF_019279795.1 Protopterus annectens | reverse complement strand
CAGATTGCGTTTGGCCAGTTGTATCTAATATTCTATCTAACAGACTCGAAGGAAGAATTTTTATATCACAAAACACTGATAAATGAGAAAAGTCAGCTCAGAGGCTGAAAATATGAACAAGGCCCTGGACAGGTGCAATCACTCAGTCGATAACCATTAGTAACAATTCTGGCAAAGGGGATGGAGGGAGGTCGGTTGAGCCACACTTAGAAAGACAGCATGGATTTAGTGTTATGGTAAGTACATAACTTTCATACTCTATGTCTTTTCCATCTGATTCAACATATGAGATAGACTCCCTAGCTGCTAGAACTCTAGGGTGGTCTCATAGAAGGATATTCCAAAGAATGGTAGTACAGAAGGAAGTAGAGAATCTAGACTGCATGTCCAGCTTATAGTGAGATATAAAGGTATGAACAGTAAACAAATGCAAGTGCAGTACAAATCTCATCTACGGGAGGTCTGGCAAAAAAAGTAGTGGAGGCTGCCACTGCTCTGGCTGAGTAAGCAATGGGTTTGTGTGGAAGGACTTATTTCTCATCATTGTAGACAAAGGCAATGCAATCAGAAAGCTACTTGGACACTGACTTTAGAAACATCTTGTTCCAACCTAGCCTTTGAGAAAGAAAAAGTTTATCTGTTTTTCCTGAATTCTTTGGTATGATGCAAATATAACCTCAATTTATGGTGTGCTTCCATCAAATGTTAAGATATAGTCACCTTTGTTGGACAAAGTATGGAAGCCTGCAAGATAAGGTTTGAATTTCTGCAATTCTCCATGTGAATGTTAACAGCCAGTAGGCAGATATCTTTGCAATACAAAAACTTCAAATTGGCTGAATCTGTGGGTTCAAAGTATGGTTTGGTTAAAGGTTGAAGCATCAAGGTACTATCCCCAAGGGGGATTTGGATCTTTAATAGGGGTGTCTAAGCAGAAAAGTTCCCTTTAAGAAAGCTATATATAACTTTAAGGATGCAATAAGATTGTGATTTTTTCCCCCAACATGAAAATTGGATATGGCTGCTAGATGGTTGAGAAACTTGTACCTTCCTGGAATAACACAACTAGAAAATCCAAAATGAAAGGAAGAAAGAGGAGCTGAAAAAGGGTCCAAGCCATCAGAAGAGGTCTTAATTTACTTCTGTAAACCTTTCTCACATTAGGTTTTTGAGAAGATAATAAAAATATGGGTAAATGGAAAGCCTGGCATTTCTGGCAATCACTGAAATTGGGGGAACCATATGGTTAACTTTAGGTCTTTCAGGTTGTCATGAGGAGGGCTGGACAGGGAGCTAGAAGGCCTGGAAGAAGATTCAGCACATATGGAGGGTGTTTCAGATGAGGACAAGGAAAGGGAAACCTAACCTGCCAGGGCCAGAAGAGAGCAATAACAACTACTGTTGCCACACACCTGATGGCTTTCTGTAGAAACCTGGTTATAAGGGGAAAGGGTGGAAACGAAAAACAGGAAACCCGGGGGCCTATTGTGGACCAGAGCATACCTAGATGACTGACCCTCTGGGGGGAATCAGGTCAACAGCACAGCTGGCCTCAGTGACTAAATATCACTGATGTCACTACTTGGTTGAGAGACCACTCACTAGGCAGAAGTACAGACATGTTCAGTTTTCCTCCAAGACAGTGGGACTCCCCAGAATGTGCATTGCCACTAGAAAGCATTGAGAAACATTACCCACTGTCACACCCTCATGTCTTCCTGGCATAACAAGTATGAATGGGTTCCCCCTGTTTGCTGATGTACCATACTACCTCCATACTGTCCAGGTCGATGGAGATCACACCTCTGGGACAGAATCCTGAAAGGCCTGCAATGCTAGGAGGATTGCTCTTACCTCCAAATCACAGATGTAAAGACTGACTTCTGCCATGGACCATATGCCTTGGACTTTTTCCCTTCGTAATGCCCTGCACCCAAAAAGGGAAGTGCCCATGGTCACAGTGGCCTTTGGAGCTGGACAGGTTAATGGACACCCTCCACAGAATGTGATGACTGCATACTGATGTGAGTCATACTGGAAAGTAAAGAAATTATGCAACATTGACCACTGAACTGAGAGGGTCCTCTGCAGTACCCTCATGTAGTATCTTGCTTGTGGGACCAAAGTAATTGACGTAGCCATTGACCCCAACAGATATATAATTAGTCTAGCTTGGGGACTGGAGGAAGTGAGAACTTCAGAAGCTTGAAGACAGATAGGACTATTGATTTTGGAAGTCTGGCTATTTGGGAAATAGTGTCCAAGAAGCACCCTATGATTTCTATTGCTTGCATTGGGAACAGCTGGCTTTTAGTCAGGTTTACTGCAATGCTTAAGTGGTGAGTGAACTAGAGCAAGAAGTCCCTGCACTGGATAAGTCATTCCCTGGTGGAGTGGTAAGTAGCCAGTCCTCCAGGAATGGGAACACCCAGAACTCATACAGTCGTGGGTAAGTTGCCATAATTATCATGCACTTGGTGAACACCCTGGGGGTTGTGGTGAGACCACAGGTCAGTGCTCTGAACTGAAATTGACTGGCCCCCAGCCAAAAGCTGAGAAACCTTCTGGATTGTCTTGCTATCTTTACATGGTAGTAAACATACCGAAGATCTACTGATCACATCCAGTTGTCCTTCCTCAGAAGAGGTAAAATGGACTGTATAGTGACCAATCAGAACTTTGCTTCCCAAACTGATTTAGGTGGCTGAAGTTCAGAATGGGCCTGACATCCCCAGTCTTTTACTGAACCAAAAATACTCTGAATAGACTCTGGATCATGCTGGTCTGGTGGAAACTCCTAGATGACTCACTTTTCTAACAGCTTTTACACCTCTGCTGCTGCTAAATCCTTCAAACTTGGTGGAACATTGGGGATTTTTCTTTTGTGGTTGGAGAAAAAAAAACAAAGGGAATAATATAACCTGTGGTGATTATCTTCTGCACCCAAGAGTCTTAAGTGATGGCTAGCCAGGCATGACATTTCAGAGATGAGCACTCCCAACTCCCTCCAAAGTGCAGCAGTTGGGCAACCATTTAGGAGCGCTAGAAGAGTTTCTCAGTGAAGGGAACATGAACCCCTTGATTCTGTGGACTGCCTCTGCCCCTTGGGCAACATCCATTACAGTTATTCCCTTCTCTGCCTTGTGTGTGTGGGGTTCTGCAACCTGGCAAAATTCTCTGATTTGCGAAACCAGAGTTTCTTTCCACCCTTCTAGTTCTGGGAAAAAGTCCTTTGGGGGGGGACGGGGGGACGTATGTCTATGCCAGACAAGTGTTTTGCCCTCCTGCTCACTTCTGGTGAGCGCTCTTTTACATTGTATCAGAAAAGTGTTGACCCATCAAAGGGCTTGTTTGAAGGATGTTTTGAACCCTTCTGCAAAATCACAGAGAAGCATCCAGGAATGCCAAAAATGCTCTCGCAGTGCCACCCCCTGCATTGTAAAGTACATACATGGACACATTAGACATACATGAAGGGTAGAAAGCTCCAACTCCACCATTTATTTATGCCCACAGGCAAATTACCACAGAGAGAGATTTGGAAAATTCTTAGTCAAATCCTTTTGAAAACAAGTCATGTGTGTCAAATGGGTCAGGGTACAAACAGCAAACATCACTGAAGCATATGTCCACTTTCCAAATCTGTCCAACACCCTGGACTCCATGTTAGGGGAATGGACAGAAGCGCTCTCCTCAAAATGTTCACTCTTTGTGGCTATCGCCATCACCACAGCCTCAAACAGGAGACTGTTGCTCCAATTTGACCTGTTCTGGAGGATTGGGGGAGACAATGATTTTATCTGGTTTCCTTGGAATTGGCCGCACCATATCACATTTCTTTCAAGCAGGCTGTGAGACCAACTCTATGAGTTCATCTACGAGCAGAACCATCCAGGCAGTAGATGAACTAGCCTCAAAACCATCAAGGAATAGCAATCTCTCTTAAGAGGGGGCTTTGCATTGCATTACCAGCCCCCTTCTGCTTCACCATTTCAAGGATCTATCAGAAGTAGTCCTCCAGGGAGATCTAGATGACCCCTGTCCTTCCTTGACGTCAGTTTCTTTGGTGAGTGACTCCTGGGAAGAGTCAACATACCTCCTTTTGCAAGAACATTTCTTATGACTTTCCTTGTGAAAGACGGTCTGGAGAGGTCTTGGAATCATAATGGGGAATCACCAAGCAAGGACTCTCAAGGCCACCTAAGGTTGGCTGTTCTTGAAGGATGGGATTTTCAATCAAAGCAGTAGAATCTCAAAGGAGTTGGGACAGTGATGAGTGTGTATGAGGATACCTCTCCTTTATGGCCCTGAAGTAGGCCCTTTTACAAGCACACAGAAAGTACAGTTGTGTACACTTACCATAAATGTAGATGTTCAAGTGTATTTTGCAGTCATCACATTTGGGTTATGTGCCTGCAGGTAGCCCTCAGCTGGCCTAAATACCAGAGTCTTGGGATTTCTGTGTCGGATGTTGTTGCTTCTTCCATGATGTCAGGTCGTCCGGGGTATAAAACATACAGCCGATGCCATTACATTAGTTTTTCTTGCCCCAGATGTCAGGTGCCCCCACAAAAGGAAGCAATTACATGGTATGAAATGCCCCCAGCAAAAAGCAAATACACATGATATAAGATATGCCAAACAAAAAAGATAGGTTAAAGTACAGAGAAGTTAGGGGGCTGGAGGGAGGGTAACCAGGACTGCGACAGTGAATACACTCGAACATCTACATTTATGGTAAGTGTACACAACTGCACTATGTTCTTCATGTTTCACTGTTGCAGTCATCACATTTGGGTTGATTCCCAAAGCTAAGGAAGGGTGGAGGTAGTTAAGAAGCATTAGGGCTGGCAATCAGGCCCTGTAAGACTGCTGTGGCAAATCCAGCTCTGGATTTAGAAAAGATAGGCAAGTGGTAATGCTTGATGAAAGTGTGTATAGGGTGAAAGTGTGTACAGAACTCCAGGTTGCAGCTTCCAGGATGTCCCTGGTAGGGACTCCTCTGAGAAATGCTGTAGAGGTTGATGTAGCCCTAGTGGAATGTGTTCTGATCCCCTGTGGGGAAGGTTTCCCATGGTGCTTGTAGCAAAAATGGATGCAGTGTGCTATACATTTGGAAATGGTTTGCTTTGAAATGGCCTTGCCCTCTGCCCCTGCAGCAAAGCTGACTAGCAGCTGGTCAGATTTTCTGAAAGGATTCATCCTGTCCAGATAGAACCTGAGCTGCCTGTGCATGTTCAGGGAGTGCAGGATCCTTTCCCCTTTATTCTGAGGATTAGGGAAAAAAGTTGGCAAATGAACGGATTGGTTTAGAGCCACACTAGACACTACATTGGGCATAAATGATGGGTTAGTCCTGAGGGAGACCCTGTCTGCATGGAAGATAATGAAGGGTTCCACGGCCATAAGGGCCTGCAATTCAGACACTCTTCCTGCTGAAGTGATGGCTACAACCAAAGTTGTTTTCCACGAGAGGAATTTTAACTCTGCTGTGGCAGCAGGTTCAAAGGGCGGAAGCGTGAGTTTTTCCAATACAAAGTTTAAGTCCCAGGCAGGAGCGGGAGCTCTCCTGGGGGGTGTTCTTAAATATTTGGCTCCTCTCAGGAACGGTTTGAGCAGAGGATGAGGGAAAAATGGGTGGCTCAGTATTATAATGAGCTGAGACGGCAAAGGCATGAATCTTAATTGAGAAGAAGGAAAGGCCTTTGTGGAGCATTTCTGTTAGGTATATCTAGTATACAAGGTAATTTGGGCACAGTTGTGTCCATTCCCTGAGACTGGCTCCAGGAGCAGCATCTTTTCCACTTTTGCGAATAGGATTTTCTAATAAAAGGGCTCCTTGCCTCAAGAATGACATCCAGCACCTGCTTACTGAGAGTTGCTGGTGAAGAATTTGGTGGATGAGCCAGGCTGCTAGGTTCAGGGTCTGTAGCTGAGTGTGCAAAATCTGACCCGCCTGCTGGGACAGCAGGGGAGGAGTCTGAGGCAGGTGCCATGGTGGCAGCACTGTCAGTCTGCACAAAAGAGGGTACCAGTGCTGGCGTGGCCAGTCTAGTGCAATCAGGATTGTCTTTGGCTTGTCCTGTTTGATCTTTAGTAGAACCTTTGAGAGGAGGGGCAGAGGGGGAAAGGCATAGACTGAGAGGATTTCCCAGGTGAAGGACAAGGCATCCACTTTCCAAGCTTAGCTGTGGGGATTTCTGGTGCAATATTTGCTCACTTGACAGTTCTGAGGGGAAGCAAAAAGGTCCTCCTCTGGTGCCCCCCACCTGGTCCTCAAAAGTTTGAATATTTTGGGATCCAGTTTGCACTCGTGTAGGTCCATGAGGTATCTGCTTAAGTTGTCTTCCAGAGAATTTAGTTTGCCTGGCAGGAATTGAGCTTGCAGGTGCATTTGGCTGCTCAAGGCTGTGTTCCACAGAGCCATGGCTAATCTGCAGAGTGGGTAGGAATGGGTTCCCCCCTGCTTGTTTATGTACCACATAACTATGGTGCTGTCTCTGTCTTTACTAATAGTTGTCCAGGAAGAATATGGCCTTTGAAGGCTGTCAGAGCATTCTGTACAGCTAACATTTCTTTTTGACTGATGTGTAGGTGCATTTCCGTTGGATTCTATTTACCCTGAATGCACTGCCCTGCCATGTGAGCCCCCCCATGCATAGTCTGATGCATCTATTGTTAGGGTTTGGGCGGCAGGGGGTAGAGTGAAAGGGCGTCCCTTGTTGTAGTTGCAGGCCTCTGCCCATCAAAGGATCTCTGTTCTTAGGCAAGCAATGATAGGAATCATGTTTCCAGGTCCTGAGAATGTTGACACCAGAGACTTTTTAGGTACCACTGAAGTTTCCTCATATGAAGTCCTGCATATGGAATTAAAAGAATGCAAGAGGCCATGAACCCCAGAGCTTGCAGTATTTTTCTTGCAGACAGCTGGGTTTTGATGGCCAGTAGGTTGAAGTAGTTTTTCAAATAAATTTGTTTCTCTGGAGTGAGGAAAGCCATCTGGGAACTTGTGTTCAAGCTTGCTCCCAGGAATGGGTCTATATTGAATTCTCGAAAGCCGACAATGTTGAATCTGACATTGTCGGCATGAAAGTAGCGAAACTGCAGAATGTCAAAGAAGTAAACAGAAATCTCCATAAGGGGAGATTTCTATTTACTTCAATGTAGTGCGGCCTCGGAGTTGGTATATTTAAGTAGCGGAGGGTGTGGGGGTGCAGGGGGCTTGCCTCCCTGCCTACACCATTTAGTTTTTTAAAAAATTTTTTTTTTTGGAACGTTCGATGTTTTAACAGTTCGATCACTAAGGGTCGACCTTTAGTGATTCGAACTGTTAAACATTAGATATTCCAATATAGACCCCCCCCCCCCGGAATACAATCGGTTGACTGGGTACCAGCTGTCATTTCGTTTCATTGATGGTGTACCCCAGTGAAGTTAGAAGTCTCTTTACAAATCCCAGGTGCTGTAGTAGCAAGGCCTGACTGTCTGCCTGAATCAGGCAATCGTCCAAGTATGGGTAAATTTGAATCTCTCCCTGCAATATGCAATGGCTGGAGCTAGGCACTTTGTGAATACCCTGGGCGCAGTAGATAAGCCAAAGGGAAATGCAGAGAACTGATAGTGCATAGAACCTGCTCTGAAGTGCAGGTATTTCCTGCAAGATTCCCTTATGGGGATGTGCAGATCAGCTTCTTTTAAGTCTAGGGTTGCTAGCCAGGAGTCTTTAGCTAGCATGGGAAGCAGCTGTTGGACAGTTAGCATTTTGAATTTTAGAACCACCAGAAAGGTGTTGAGAATAGACAGATCCAGGATAGGATGCCAAGAGCTTTCTTTTCTGGAAACCAGAAACAATCTAGAATAAAAGCCTTGTCCCCTTTGTTCTGCTGGGACAGGTTGAATAGCCTTGATACTGAGGAGAGAAAGTACTTGCTTTTGGGCCTCTGCCCACGGGTTTGGGGGGAGGTCTGACCATCCGCTTAGGGTAGGGAGTGAGTGGAATCTGTATCCTTGGGAAACAATGTTTAAGACCCATCTGTCTTGGGTAATTGTATTCCCAATTTTTTTCATGCACGGCAAGTTTCCCTCTGAAAGGAGCAAGTACCATGCACGGCAAGTTTCCCTCTGAAAGGAGCAAGTACTTGGGCAAGGCTTGGAAGAGTTAAGGGTAAGTCATTGTGCAATTTTAACACAGGATGGAGGCTTACTACTCCCTGTTTTGGACGTGGGAGCACCCCATTGCTTAGATCTGTGCATAGGTAGTGACTCATCTCAAATTCTTGAGAACACTAAAACTACATTACCTGGGCAATTTGAAATACCGGCTAACCAACACCAGTACAAGGGGCAGCATATTACAGGCTTGATGCAAGGCTCCTTGAGACATAATACGGTTCATGAAGGAGAGAGACGTGGCGGTTTATTGGAGGATAACGGACAATAAAACCATAGTAAAGAAGACTGTAATAGTAAATTACAACCTTCTCAAGTTGGTAAAGTGAATACAGGTACTGTCAGCTTTAATTTTGATACCTGGTCTAGTCGACGATTTAATTTTAATGAACCAATATTTCACCACCGGTCTGAGACTTTGATGAGACATTCAAGAATTTTAAAGACAGACTACATGCTTTAAAAACAAACCAACTTGAAATTGACTATTTAAATGAATGTATTGGCACAGAAAGAGTGTCTAAAGGATTAAAATTATTTAAATACCCTAATAATGTTAAACAGAATTCTTTACTGCACAAGCAGTTAACTGAATTATTTAACAAGACTGGTACTGAAATGTTGAAGTTAATGGTCAGGGATTATGAAAGTCAGAATGAAGTGTTGTTAGGTGAAACAAATGCATTACACAATAAGGTTTTGGATTTTAACAGTGGGAATTTTGATCAGAGAAAGTATGAGAATTTGTTTGGAGAAACTGACAATTATTGTGATAAAATTATTTTTAGAAAAATGAGAAAACTTGACCAGGATTTAAAAGAATACAGAAGTGGTAGGGCTTATCCAGATTTTAACAACACTTTAGAGAGTTTGAATGTTGACAGTGGAAATGTAATGAATACAGAAAATGATGATAACATTAACAACAATGAACATTACGGTCACCCTTTAGGGGGAAGAGGCTGTGAGGAGAAGCGAGAGGTTAGCGGAAAAACAAAGGAAACATTCCTACCAGAATTATCTGTTTTACAGGGGGGGGGGGGGGCACAGATTTTCAGGGAAAACACGGAATTACTGATAGTGATTATTTGCTCCTACCCCCTGACCCCATACAGGACACTAACCAGACTATAACTCTAAACAAGACGGACTCAAGGGTCTGTAAAAAAGATAATTTTATTATTTATAATTTTACAAACTTAGTTGTTAATGATACTTATTTTAATTTATTCACCAAGGGATTTCATTCTGTTCCCATTAGACCAGGGTCACTGGTCAACACACTAATTGATCTCAAATTATTTATTAGACAGTTGAATTTACAAATTTATTTTAAAGGTACACATTCAAACCAGGGAGAAATGTCAAGGAAGAGTTTGTTTAATCCACCAACTAACTCAATATTAAAATTTTTTGAAGAGTTAGCTGAAAAAGATGTGAGACAAATGAACTACAGTGACAATTGTACTAACATTAATTTGTCCGAAGAAGAAACAATTTTATTGAACATGTTAAAAGACGAAAGTTGTAGAGTTATGAAACCGGACAAAGGGGGAGGAGTGGTCTTGATGTACAATGATGAATATGATACTTACATACATAACATTTTACAAGATGTAGAACATTACACTGTTGTTTCTCGGAATGAAATCAATATTGCTTACTCTAAAATTAAATATTATTTGTTAGACCATTTGTTACAAGGAAGCATGAATGAGAAAATATTCAATTTTTTTATGTTGAGAATCCTAGGGTCCCTGCTATATTTGGGATTCCCAAAGTACATAAAGAGATCAACGAACTTAAATTTAGGCCTATAGTAGCAGGGGTTGGTAGTATTACTGAACCCTTAGTGATTTTTGTGGATTCACAATTGAAAAAATGTATTAATTCTATACCTCACATAACAAAAGATTCCTGGGATTATTTAAGAAGAATAACGACAAATATGAGGCTGATATATTTTTTGCTACAACTGATGTAATTGAGTTATTCCCAAGTATTCCCCACGAAACAGGATTGGAGAGTTTCAGAGAGATTTTGTGCACTGACACAGGACTAGGTAGCAATACAATTAATTTGCTATTGGATTTCACTGAAACCATTTTGAAAAATAATTTTGTATATTTTAATGGGGGCTTCTTTCAACAAAGGAAGGGTGTAGCCATGGGGGCAGCATGTGCCCCCTTAAATGCCAATTGTGTTCTTTACTACTGGGAACAGAAATTTGCCCTGAATTCAGAATGGCGTAGATATTTAACCTTTTATGTTCGTTACCTGGACGATATTTGTATACTGTGGAAGGGGTCCGAGAGTGAATTCAAGGAGTTTGTAAATTATTTAAATAATTCCACAGATTTCTTGACCTTTACTTACACTGCAGATTATTTTAGTATAAATTACTTAGATGTCATGATATACAAGGACACAATAAACCAATGTTTTCAGTTCAGGCTTTATAGGAAACCCACTTTCTCCAATACATACTTGCATTTTGAGAGTGGGCATTCATATTTTCAAAAGAAGGGGATTGTAAAAGACCAGTTAATAAGGGCATCAAGAATGACTAGTGTGTTCTCTACATTTTTAGAAGAGACTGAGACTATAAGCTCTTTGTTTTTAGAAAGAGGATACCCTGAACCCATGATACATTATTTGGTTGATGAAGTTATCAAAAACATGGATAGTAAGTATTTTCCACTACTAGGGTTAGGATTTACAGAGGAGACCACTAGTGGTGAGAATAAAAAAGAACACCAAGTGGTCTTTACACATACTTTTTTGGTACATCTGGTAGAGTGGAGGAGACTATTAAGAAATATTGGCCCATATTGAAAGTTAATGACATAAGGGCTTTTGTTCCACCACACCCTTCCTTTGTTAGAAGGAGAGGTACGAACCTGAAAGATTTATTTGAAAAGAAGGACAACCAGTGTAGGACCAGGGGGTCAAGAAGAGGTACTTTTAAATGTGGAGCTTGTCGTCAATGTGAGTTTATTCTTGAGGGTAGTGTTATACACATTCCCTCTAGAAGTATAAGGTTAACTGCTTGTAAACATTATAATTGCGGTACCAAAGGGTTAATTTATATAGGGATTTGTTTTGCGTGTAATAGTTTTTATATAGGAAAAACTACACGTACCCTGAGGAAAAGGATTTACGAGCATTTTTACGAAATCAGTAAAGGGAAAGAATCTAATGCCTTCTACAAACACTCTTTGATATGCACAAATATGAAGATTAAGTTTGCAGTAGTGGAACAGGTTGGTACTGATCCCCGTGGAGGAAACTGGGAAGCTAGGGTTGAATTCAGGGAGTTATTTTGGCAATTAAAAACTGATGCTGGAAAACTCCCTGGACTCAATGACTGTATTAGTATTAGCAGTGTGTTGAAGTTAAGACAGGCTAAGTTATGATGGCACTGTCAAGCATGATCATCACAACCAGTTATATTTCCCATTCGTTTTTAATAGTACATAACGAAAAGAAGGGGGGGGTGTATTTATTAGATTTACAACTATAAGAATTCATTTTAAACACATTTTTTACATTTTTTAGACTTTTTCATTTCTTATTTATTATTCATTTATTATACTCTGAATTCACACCACATGTTTTTATGTTATACAGTAAAATTTTAAACAGTTTTGTAACATCATTTGATTAGAACTGTTGGTATTTAAGGCGTTTTATGTTCTGTGAATACTTGATTACTATGGGGACGATAGGTCTCTTTAAGAATTAATTATTCAATTGTACAAATGTATATTTAATGCATTAACACAATGGCTCTTTGTTCTGATGAAGCTTTGTATTTTACAAAGTGAAAGCGTGCTCAACTGTGACGGTTTGTGATCGTGGCAAGAATACTGTCTGCAATCTGTGTACTTGGATTAAAAGTTATTTATTCATTTATTTATCCTGATTACATGGTTCTGCTTCTACACTGCCTTGGAACTGTTGTGTTATTAGATCTGTGCATAACCTGAGACTGGAGTCTGGGTGGTCTGCTGCCCCTGGGCTTGGACTGAGAAGGCCTGGGAGGGACTGGAAAAGACCAGTTTTTTGAAGGCCAATGCCTACTGAACCTAGGTGGCTGTACTTGTAAGAAATCCTTAACCGTTTGCATAGATTTAGCTTTCTCCTCCATCCTTTTGAGGACCTCTTCTGCTTTATTGCCAAATAGATGCTGTTGGTTTAATGGTGCATCCAGTAATTTTGCTTTGACATGATCTGGCAAGTTTTGTTCCTTAAGCCAAGCATGCCTTCTAAGAACAGACTCAGTGACAGCAGCCCTGCAAGATGCTTCTAAGGCATCAAGCCCACATTGCAAAGTATGTTTACCAACTTGGTTAGTAGAATGCATTAACTCTTGTAAATCTTTGTATCCTGCACAGTCAGGAATCAACATCATTTTCTATTTAATTAGCTCCATAATATGCTGCTGATACTTTAACATATGAAACTGGCAATTTAAAGCCCTAATAGCCAGAGTAGCAGAGGTTTATACCTTCTTACCCCATCTGTCTAAAGCCCTAGAATCCCTGTCCGAAGGGGTAGGATTTTTGGCAGTTGTAGCCTTAATGCCTTTAGGTCCTTGGGAAATGGTCTCTGGATCTGCAGTAGAATTCTTAAAAAGGAATTTGTGGGAGTCAGGTACTCTACAGTACCCGTCAGGTTTCCTGGGAGCTGGAGGCAAAGTATCAGGGGTAAGGCTGGATTCCAAGAAGATATCATCTACAATTTCCAGAACAGGAGGGATAGCTAGAGGCCTGTGCTGAGGCGAGTTTAAAAATTCCCTGAGTCTGTTTTTGGACAGAGTAATCCTGGCTCTCTCAGCGGAAATGCTCTCTAAGGGTATGCAGGGTTTCACCACAAGAAAAATCTTCTGGAGCGGAAGCATAGGGAATGGAATCCTCTGCATCAGAATCCTCATAGGTAGATAAGGGTATGTCCTGGTAATCAGAAGGAACAGAGATATCAGATTCCTGATCAGAAAAATCAGAAGGAAAATCAGTTCTTGGTCTATTTGAGGGGGAAGGCTGACTTCCCCTAATTAAGGTAATAAGGTCTTCAGCCATTCTAAGCATTTGTTTTTGTGGCATGTGGGACTCAGAATGTGCTTTGGTCATCAGTTTCCTATGCGTTGTGCGAACTTTAGGCCTGAGAAATTCAGTATTTTTGGTTTGAAACGAAGTCGTCGGTTTAATATGAAAATCGGAAAGCCCGAATGCACCCTCAGAAGCTGGTGCCTGCACAGCGGCCCCAGACCAATCCAAGGTAGGGACATCCGCAGGTTCCATAGTTGAAGAAGCATCTTGCGGCATACCGGACTCTGAATGGTTCTCAGTAGAGGCTTGCGAATCTGTAGAAGCAGGTATCAGGGGCTGCGAAAGCACCTCACTGAGGACTGGCGACTAGTTTAACGGTAGCGTCGTCGGCAGTTTTGGACCTATGCCGTCTGTCTCTGTCTTTATCCTTAAGTTTTTTTGGAAGATCGGTAGTCTGATGGCTTATCGAAGCCATTTCGGAGTATGGAGATAGAGAGCAAAAGAATTTAGCTACAAAAATTGCCTGATGACGAATAGTTCGGACGTTGAACAAGGCACAAAACCGACAGTGAGGGACATCGTGGTCTAGGCCTAGACAGGTTGACGCAGTAAGAATGAAAATCTCTGTGAGGTATTTGCTTTCCACAGGCAAGACAATTATTTTTTTTCTGACAATGGTTAGAGCAAGAAAAAAGGATCCTCAACAGGGTACTTATCTTTTAGAAGATTTCAGGTCTGAAACTCGAAAAACAAAAATTTCAGGAGTCGGCCGACCGACACTTGCGAGCTGCTTCTGCTTTGGGCACCTCACAACAAGAAAGACTGATGTAATGGCGTCAGCTGCATGTTTTATACCCCTGACTTGATGTCATGGAAGAAGCGATAGCATCCGAAGCAGAAATCCTAAGACTCTGGTATTCAGGCCGGCTGTGGGCTACCTGCAGGCAGATAACCCAAATGTGATGACTGCAACAATGAAACACGAAGAACATTACCGATGTTGAGATCTGTACAAAAGATGGTCTTCCAAAATACCCTAAGGAAGGACATTTCCAGCCCTAATTCAACTCTGCTCTGAAGCTGACAATGGTGGTGAGCTGCTTAAGGCTGAGGCATTGAGGGGCAGAGACCACTTTGAAAACCTCAGTATCATAGTCAATCTCCGTACTTTGGCCACAACTTCTTGGTTCCAAGCCCTTTTGCAATCAGATGGTGTTGGAGTGAAATGGGTAAGGGAAGCTGTGGAAGTTAAAGGGGAAGCCTCTCTCAGCTCTGATGAGATTCTGTCATGAGCATCAACTGTAACCATAGAACCTGGGTCCCAAGGTCAGACTGCGAAAGGAGTAAACAACGGGGGAACTGACTTCTACTTTGTCTACTTTCTTTCAGGAATGAGAGGATGAAGTGGAAGCAAGAGAAGTTGATTCTTACACTTGGGAAGGGAGAAGAACCTTTAAGGTCAGTTTGTTTCTTCAATCCACCAGAGCCCTGGTCCCAAATAAAGCAAAGGACATGCGATCAATGTTTCAATGGTCTGCAGTAAACACCTAGATTTGTGTGGATCTTGCAAAAGAATCACGTGCCCACAGACAGCGCTTATTTTTTTAGATCAGAGGCCTTATTGGACAACTTGTAAGGAACACACACACAAAAAGGGAGAGGGTTCCATATATATATATATATATATATATATATATATATATATACATACATATACATATATATTATACATTTTTTTTTTAAACAGGGCAGGGTATAAAGGTGGAAAGAAAAACTTCCACAGGAAACAATTATGGAGAAAAAGTTTTACTACTGAAAGATCTTAGGCTGAAAATCCCTAGTTACATATAGAAAATTATGAAGGACGTAAAGCCTTGTTAGAAATATACACACTATCCAAAAACTATGACTCACCTGTCACTGAGCCTTCACAGATCGCATTTGGATCTTTCAGGAGGCAAAGAAGGTCTGAGGTACTGCAGGGGGCCAAGAGGGAATTTTGAGTAGAGGAAGAGCCTCAGTCCCTACTACAAGAGCTTTAAAAAAGGTACTGAGGTTGGATCTGATAACCCATACATTGGCTCAAAGTGAAGCAGGAGGAAGACAAGAGATAACAGCTTTAGGGATTAGGAACCAAAGGGATGGGGGCTGGTACAAAAACAATGACAAAATAGCAGTGGCACAACTGCCCACAGTGAAGATTTTCTGAAGCAGCCATGCACCATGTAAAATGAAATTTGACAGTAATATATTTCAATAGGCATTTAAATACCTGATGGCAATAAGTGAATGCCTTTAACAATCCTCTTGGATAGAGTTTGCTTAGCCAGTGTACACTCCCCCCTTAAAAGAAGTAAAGGAGGCAAAGTAGCAGTCTGTCCTACAGAAGTTTACCACCTTCTACAGGTAACTAACTAATTTAAGGGTTTAGGGCCAGTTCTAACAACTTCATTGTCAAAAGGAAACATTGTATAATCTTAAAGACACTCAATCCCTTTGAAAGATCAAATAGGATTCCATCCAGACAGCTGCCTATAGTATTAAGAAACTTCACAGTGACTAATCCAGCAGATTTAAATGAAGAATGAGTGATCCTAACTTTCATAAAGTTTAAATCTCAGGATGAAAAAAGTTCTATCTCCCACAATATGAACAATGAAATGAACAAGAAACTTTACTCCCTACAAAGCCCTTCTCACCCTAGAAGAAGCTAACATTTGTGCAGTGACTGAGACTTGGTTTAAAACACTGGAGAGCACTCGGGCTGTGGAGAGCTACAATGTCTTCCACATTTTTAGATCAGCTATTGCATAGGAGGGGAAAAAAGGTGGAAGAGCATCAGTTTATATTCAGAAGAGATTCCCATCAAGGCTGGTAAAAAGTAGCATGATGCACCAGAGCTTCTTCTCATGCAAATAACCTTCAGAAAGTTCCTATACCATATATTAGCCAGCTATAGAACTCCCTCTATTATAAATGAAAGCCACAATGCTCATCTACAGGAACTAGAAATACTCAGCATTAAATCCAATATCATTTTCCTAGGTGATTTAAACTAGCCACCTATAGACTGGAAAGTCTACACCACCACTAATGCACAAGCACAGGGATTCATGGACTTTGACAAAACAAATGCCTTGAAACAATGAGAAAGAGTACCCACTACAGAAAACATCTTGGATCCTGTCCTTACTAATATGGGAGCATCTTGCATGTCTTTATCACTTATTAGCTCTGACCATAAATCAGTCTCATTCAAAATAAAACTGAAACCAGAGAAACCTTTCATCCAAGGTACCTTAAGAATTTTCTTTACGACAAGCTACCTACTTCTTAAGTGATACAATGGCAAGCTTCAAATCCCCAGTAAACCCAGTTAACTTCACTGAAAACACAGAAATGTACACCACCACACTATACAAACAGCTGCACAGATGCAGCTGTACCCAGTACGAACAAGTGTAGTGCAAGCTCCAGAAATAAACTCACATGATGGAACCACACTATCAACAAGCTTTATAATAAAAGAAAAATAATTTTGACCAAAAGTAAGAAGAGTAATTCCCAGTAAGTTACAGCCCTTGTCACCAAAATAAAACTCAGGAGCTTAATAAAATCCATCAAAGCTAAGTTTGAGACTAAAACAGCTACCCAAGCCAAAGATAATCGCAAGTCTTTTTTAGTTATGTTCCTAATCTCAAAAGAACAACACAGCAGTGCAATAATTTGACTGTGAATAATGTTACTTATGCTGAGACTGAAAATATAGCTAACCCACTGGCCAATAAATTTAGCTCTAAATTTATCCATCTCTCTCCTCTGTCTGTCCCACAAGATATACCTAAAACTGTCCAAGCTCCACCTATCATACAAGACCAAGTCTTAAAAATGCTGTCAAAAATTAAAAATACTATATTGATGAGTCCTGATAATATTCTAGGTCTTGTACCAATCCTACAATCATTCTCCTGCATAAGAGAGGACCTTCCACAGACCTATGCAATTACAGACCCATAAGTCTGACCAGCCTCAAATTCAAAGTCATGGAAAGACTTCCTACGGAATTAAAAAATCAGGACATAAGGAACCTCCAAACACTAGACCCATCTTAGTTTGGATTCATCAAGGGCAGGTCATGCATACTCAACCTGGTGGATTTTTTTTTGAAAAGGTCACCAAAGCAATGGATAAAGGCAAAATAGTACACACTGCACACCTCGACCTGGCCAAAGCTTTTAACACAACTCGCCACTCAAGCATAGTAGAAAAGCTAAATATACTAGGAATAAATGCCCATAATATACTGGGAATAAATGCCCACGTCACCTGCTGGATTGCCACATGGCTCACAGATAGGATACAGATAATCTAAACAGTGGAATCTACCTCCATAAAGAGACCAGTCTAACAGTGCATGCATGCCCAGGGTTCTGTGCTGGGACCTCTCTTCTTTGGCATCTACCTTTCTGAAATAAAAGCCACTACCAAAGGGCACTGGATGACTAAGTTTGCTGATGACTGCAAGCTAGGAGCAGTCATTGAATCCCCAAAATGGCTTAGTCAACCTGCAGGAAGGTTTGTCTGAAATAAATAAATAACTGGTGTCAAAAATCATGGTCTGAAACTAAATGCCAAAAAATGTATTGTATCCTATGGGAAGTCATCTGCCTCAGGGAGCTACCACACTGACAACGCACCCCTGAGAGATGACCCAGCTGTTTGGCATTTGAAAATTTATGTGAACAGTGACTTAACGTTTGACCAAAGTGTGTATACTCTTATAAGAAAGTTTTTCTATATCAGACAGCTCATAAACTTAGATCTAGGGATGGCACTGTTCCCCTTTACTCAGCCCTCATTACTCCAGTCACTGAACATAATGCCCTCTTTGGCATGCATCTGTCCAGGCACATGCAGCAACTGGAATGTCGAGAGATACCTCACTAAAAGGATACAAGACAAACAATATGCCCTACATAGACCGACTCAAAGCCCCGTCACTAGACTCTGTATCCTACAGACTGCTAATAGGTGGCATTTATCTGGCATACAAGGCATCCCTTCAACCTATTACTGATGGTTTTGCTGCACATCAGCAACCCAAATGACATTAGAAATACTCAGTCTAGGGATCTAAACCTCTTCTATAACATCAATAGAATTGTTTAGAGGGCAGGTATATTTTACAGAGGAAAAAAGAAATTATGTACTCACCATAACGTTCCCTCTGTGATGTCCATTCTTATTCTTCCTCAACTGATGGGTTTGGATCAGATCCCTTGGATCCGACTTGGTGTTCCTAAAGCTAGAGGCAACCAAAAACTCTCCAACTTCTCCCTTACCCTAATGCACCAACCTCAAGTACCTCAGATCTTGTTTGCTGATTTTACTAGAAAGGAAATATTTGCAGCTAAATAGGAAGCAGACTATAACCGGAGCTCAATATAAAGGACAGTGATGCCCTCTAACTACTCATTCCTCCAGGAGTTTTCAAAAGATGGGGGTTGCTGGGTGGGGAGCTGAGGAAGAATGAAAATGGACAACACAGATGGAACAATATGGTGAGTACATAACTTCTTTACTTGATGTTGCCAATTTTCATTTTATCCTCAACTGACTGGACACCAGCTACCTAAGATCCTGGGTGGACTCAAGGAAGGATATTCCTGAGCACAGCTGAACCAAATGATGCTCTACCTCCGGAGACCAGATCCAGTTTTAATGACTAACAAAGGTACGGGGGGTAAACCAAGTTGCTACTGCGTATACTGCATAAACTGACATTCTAGATTGACATACTGAAGAAGCTACCATGGATCTAGTGGAATGGGCCCACAACGGCTTTGGTAAAGTAATGCCCAGTTTGTTATAAATAAATGAAATACAATCAGCCAGCCACCTGGCTAAAGTTACTTTGGCATCTGGCTTTCCCAATTTAACTTCTAAAAATGAGACAAACGGTCATTTTTTCTGATAGCTTTTATTCTATGCAGGTGAAAACGTAATTGTCTGTGAACATCCAATAAATTTAACATGTATTCACCCCTGTTAACAAATTTAGGAAAAAATACTGGCAAATTAAAGGACTGATTAATATTAGATTCTGAACCACCTTAGGAACAAAGGATGCATTTGTTCGTAATGTAATTCTATCTAGAAATGTCAGACTTCCAAGAAAGCTATTTACGTTCACACTTAGCTGCTGGTTCGAAGGGGGAATGAGTAAGAGCTTGTAGTACCAGATTCAGGTCCCATGGGGAAGGAGGGTCTTTAAAAGGAGGTCTTAGAAACAGAGTGCCTCGCAAAAAGGTTTTGCAGAGCTTATGAGAAGTGACAGAGGAACCCTCAAATCCAATGCGAAAATTCTATATTGCTGCTAACTGAACCTTAACTTTTGAGGAACTAGCTCCTTCCTTAAAAAGCAGGGACAAAAATTCAAGGAGGTTATATATGGCAGCTAAAAAGGGATCAACATTATTTTGGCGAGCCCAGTAAACAAAACTTTTCCTTTTACTGGAGTAGAGTTTTTGTGTAGAGGGTTTATGGGAAGATAAAGCACATGTCAGATAGGTGAAGACAGCATAGGTTGTCTGGCTATTAATGGAACTGGAGAAGCCAGGCCATCCAGCCTGACGTTTGATAGGTCTGGATGAATCATGCCTGTCAGGTGAGACAAGAAGTCTGGAGTCGGATCCAGAATCCAAGGTTGGCGAAGTAACTAAGGCCAAAGGAAGATGAACCAAATCTTTTGAGGCCAGTAAGCGCAATGAGGATGACTTTGTTCTTCAACATGGCAGACTTTTGTAGGAATTTCAGAATTAGCAGAACTGGTGGCCAATCGTGAAGAAAAGCATCCCTCAGTGGTTCCCCCTGTGGGGGTGATTAGGGCAAAGTAGCTGCTGCATTTGTTGTTTTGGGGAGAAGCAAAAAGATTGCAGCAAGGCTGGCCCCACTGATGGAAAACCATTTCTGTTGCATTCTTGTTGAGGGACCACTCGTGAGGTAGAATGTACCTGCTCAACTTGTTTGCTATCATAACGGACTTCCCTGGAATGTGTGTTGCTATAAGAAAGCGGTTGGATGAGATCGCCTCTTGCCATACTCTGAGGACTTCTCAACATTAGGGATATGATCTTGTCCCTCCTTCCTTGTTAATGTACCAAACTAGTGACATATTGTCCATCTGAACTGCAATCGTCCACAAAGGGGGAGCATCTTGAAGGGCCTGCAATGCTAAAAGCACTGCCCTCATCTCTAAGACATTGATATGCAAGTTGGCCTCTGTGGGGGACCAGGTGCCTTGGATTGTTTTCCCCCAGAAAATGCCCCCACCCCAGCTGGGAACTGTCCATGGTCACTATGGCCTTGGGCTGAGGAGGAATGAATGGATGGCCTTGTAGAAACTGGCCTGAGTGAATCCACCACTGTAGGTACCTCATGCATTTTTGGATGTTTCATATTGGAGTTGACATGGGTTGGTAAAGAAATGACCATTATGTTGACAACAACCACTGTAGAATCCTTATGGAAAATCTGGCTAAAAGTACTAGTGTTATTACTGCTGACATTGAAAATAGAACTTGAAGGACCAAGTGGGCTGAAATCTTGGTACTGCAGATTATTTTTCTGATCTGTGATCATATAGTCTGAGCCCTTGAGAGTGACAGTGAGGCGTATTATTGACCTTTTGTTGAACAGTGCTCCTATAAATTCCAAGTTTTGAGTTGGTTCCAGTTGAGACATTTCGTAGTTTATGGTTATCCCCAGATAAGAACATGTCTGGAGAATCTGATCTCTTGCCTTTACTAATTGATGCCTGGTTGGGTTGGTAATGAGCCTGTTGTCTAGATATGGAAACAGCTAGAATCCTTGCATTCCCAAGTGAGCTGCTACTACTGCCATACATTTGGTAAACACCCTTGAGGCTGTGGCGAGACCGAAGGGCAGAACTCTGAATTGGTAATGGCTGGCTCCCAACTGAAAATGCAAAAACATTCTGGATTGTCTGTTTATCTTTATGTGATAGTACACTTCTTTAAGGTTTATGGAGCACATCCAGTCGTTATTGCCCAGAAAGGGTAGAATGGACTGAACCATGACCATCTGGAATTTGGTGCGTCAAACTGACTCGTTTAAGTTGCTGAGATCCAAAACTGGTCTCCAGTCCTCTGTCTTCTTTGGCACTAAAAATAATCTTGAGTAAGTCCAGGATTCTAAACTCGTGGATGACACTTTCCTAGCAGCTTTTGTACCTGAACTGCTGTTTGTTCCTTCTGACTAGGTGGAATATTGGGGATTTTTCTTGAAATTGGAGAAGGAAGGGAAAAGGGTATTATATAACCTCTGGAAATTATTCTGTGCACCCATGTATCTGTTATTTCTAGCCAGGCTCTCTGGTCCAGCGATAGTAGACCCCTGAATGCCTCCAGAAAAGGGAAACTGGGCCTCCTTTCTGGAATGCTGCAGGGTCTGTGAGAGAAAGAATCTCTAGACCCCTGGTTTTGCAGCCTAACTCTGCTGTGGGGGTGGAGTCTACCATTAGAGTTCCCCCCTCTACCCCTGGGAAAACTTCCTCCACATGTGTCCTGGAAAGGTCCCTGGGATTTACTGAACCACATTTTTGACTGCCTCATTGATTCCTGGAAAAGGATATTTGACGGGTCAAAAAACATACACTCATGGCGGACAGGGTCTTTCTGTCCTTCTCACACTTGGATAACGCGTCCTTCACTTTACGGCCAAAGACATGCCATCAAAAGGAGCATTGACAAAGTCTTGAAGGGCTCCACAAAATCACAAGCGCGTCCAGGCATGCCTCCTCATAGAAATGACTGAATCTGCTGCCCTTGAGGTGCTTTCAGCTACATGCAAAATCAGCCTCATGGAAGAACTGGAACTAGACTGCGGGGAAGCCAAATGAGCGGTCACGGACAACTGTACTTCTTCAGAAACTAATCCTGAGAGGTTATTCAAGAGCTCCTTAATCAAATCTCGCTGTAACCTTGTGAAATTTGCCAAATAATTCAGTGACCTTAAGGCAAAGGTCACTAAAGCACAGACACAGTTCCCTAACCTGTCCATCGCCTGTGACTCCCTGTTGGGGGATGAAGAGTGAAACTCTCCTTGGCAAGTTCTTTTTTAGTGGCCGCCACCATGACCATGGGTTCAACAGGTACCTCTTTTCCCCAAAACTGTTTGTCCACAGCTGGTGCCATAATTTTGTCTGGTTTCCAAGGTATTTGTTAAACAGAGTCAGGATACTTTTACGCCCGCTGAGACATCAACTCAATGAGTTTGTTGCGGATGGAGTCACCCAGGAGGTAGACTCCTTGGAAAAAGGGTTGCTGGACATTCAGCCACCTCTCTGTTTTAAAATTTCAAGGATGCCTGCAAATAAGCATCTTCAGGATGTGACCATGGGGACACTTTCACAGAAGATACAGGCTTCTATGAGGGCATAGACTCCTCTGGAGAGTCCAGGTGCTTCCTCTTACATGTTTTCTTCTTAGGGACCTCCTCAGGGGGATGCTCTGGGGAGGTATCAGAAGAAGTCGGGATACCATGTTGGGAAGCCTGGGGTATCAGTACTGCTGTCCCTGTGGAAAGGAGGGATGAATGAAACTCTGAGGGCAGAGACGTCAAGGATGCAGACTGAGGATCTGAGGGGGTAGGAACCATCTGTGTTGCTGAGACAGACAATGCTCTCTCCAAAGCATCAAAGGCAGACCTCCCCAGAGAGCGAGAGGACCTCAGATTTGAAAAGACAAGTTTTTGGACCACTGTCCCTCCCTGCTCCGAAGACAATCTCCCTGAGGCAGAAGCCAGAGCAGAGCTAACCCATGCCAAGGTTCCGAGGTGCAGAGATGGCTCTGAAAACTTCTGAGTCGACTCCAACACCTCAGATCTGACAGGGAAGCCTCAGCTCCAAGAACTCTCCAGATCAGACTGAAACTAAGTCCTCAAAGCGAACTGCAGACCCGAGGATAAAGGTAACCACAGCTCGGAGTCAGACGGAGTTGAAGTCTCATATCCTTGGACTCTGAGACAGTGGAAGGAGTCGGAAGATCCTTCTCACCACTCTTTCCACATCTTTTTCCGTTAAATTACTGTAAGAACGAGTTGATATTACAGAGGGGAACCTGGGTCTCCAAAAAGGGAGAGGGGACCCCTGGAGGGAACTGTGTCCAATGAAGGGGACAATCTGTTTTTTGGCAGGAAAATACAGCTCGAAGGAGTAGCTGGGGATCTATTGTCTTTTTCACTGGTCCTGAAGAAGTCTGATCTGACAACTCTTTCTTTTTCTGCTTCAGATCTGATGTTGAGGTTGGATGGGACAAATACCTTTTTCTTCATTTCGGATCCGAGGTTGAGGTCTGTTCTGATAATTTAGACTTTTTTCTATTAGTATCCAATGGGGAGGTCAGATCAGACTGAAGTCTTTTTCTCGACTGCTCTGAAGCCTTGGAGGAAAAAGTAGGAGGAATAGGATAAAACTTCTCAGACTTTGCTGGCAAGACAGTTCCAAATTAAGCCTCTCTGAGACAGGATGGAAGCAACCCTTTCAGAATTAATTTAGTTTTTCTTTCAGTCAGAGCTCTGGGATTAAACCCACTACAAATAGTGCAGTCCTCTAGTAGATGAAGAGGACCAAGGCAGTATACACACAAAATGTGGGCATCAGAAAATGAAATTTTGCGCCCATGCTTAAGATATTTTTTTAACCCATCCAGGCGTTGCCCTTTCTCTGTCATAGTGAAAACAAGACAGAAAGTTAAATGGGAACACCAGACAGGAAAAAAAAAAAATATATATATATATATATATATATATATATATATATATATATACACACACACACACACACACACACATATATATATATATATATATATATATACACACACACACACATTTTTTTTTTTGTTGTTGGAGAAAGATACAAAGAAATACCACACAAAGTGCAAAAGTGGGAAAAAGAATACTAACAATAGTATTCAAGAGTACAGGCTGTACGGAGAAGAAAATTGATAGAAAAGTTATGTTAACTAATAAAGGGGATAACAAGTGAAGTGATAAGGTAATGGTATAAAGGAAAAACTAAAAATTTTAAAGATTAGCTGAGAAGAGAAATAAACTCACAATTTAATACACCTATCTGCTCGAGACTAACAGTCACCACGTCTTTCGCATAGTGCAGCAAAAGAGATCCAAGGTACTTGGGGCTGCTGCATTATGGGTAAGGGAGAAGCTCAACAGTTTTTGGTTGCCACGAGCTTTAGCAACAGCTGAGTCAGATCAGAGTCCATCAATTGAGGACAGAATGAAAACTGACACCATCAGATCCACTGCTATAAAACAGACTTCCCATCCACATAAAACAAAGTCCATTCCCTGTCCATTTTCAAAAACAACTTAGACTTACAGATGGAAAACAAAAATATTTACCCCAGAACTGTCCCCTGTACCACTGATGGATAGCCCAGCTCCTAAATGCTTCATCCTATGTATGGGTCCCCCTCAACCTATATATGGTATAATCAGTTAATCTCATTAGGAATCACCATATAGCTGAAACACCTGATGTTCATTAGGGTCATTTGCATATATCCCATGTGCCTCTGTTACAGGAGGTTTGGGAGGTCACTCATTGGAAGTTCTAGCTTGGCTGTAGTTTTCATTTAGTTTTTTCTGGTTGATTTTTCAGTGTGACATTCTAACTCTTTGCATTAAGGGTAATATAGAATTATCAACCATGGGATGGGTAAGGCCAGTCTATTACCAAACGGGATATGTTATTTTCAGCACAAAAAGGGAAATAGGCTTAGGCTTAAAATGGCCCGCAAGGACAGCTGGCCTAGTACTTACCAATGATGTGCAGAGATATCTGAAACATGTACTCTAACCATGAAATAACTGAGACTTAAACTGTAAATACACTGGATTGGGGAATGGTGGAAAGGTTTACAAGAGGAGGGAAAAAACATCTACCTTAACTTCATTTTGCCCTCCTAATCCAAACAAAGCAATGGGAGGATCATATTTTACTGTGCAACTGGAAGAATACGCTTAAGGATGTCCCACTCTCAGAAGACCCTAACTATTCTCTCATTATCAAATTCAAGAAAGGGCTTGTACTACATATGATAAAAGCAATCAGTACATTTATTTCTCTTAGTATAGCAATGGCATTAGAATGATGCTCTTGTTTATTTGCATATCTGACTCTGGGCCATAATGTACAGGTAGGCATCACTCTGTCTATCTGATCAGAGCAAGGATAGCACTAATTAACTACCTTTCCAAAAGCACTGAAGGTAAAAAAAACAGTCATTAGCTCCAGGAGATCTACATCATGACCCTCGTCTTTGGGGCTGCACTTTCCCTGTACTAAGAAGGCACAGAGGCAAGCTCCCAAGACCACTAGCAAAGCAACCACCGTCAAGAGATGTGGCAGCTTTTGCTGTAAGAAAGGAAGGTTCACAATGAGACTGCTGGGCATTGCTTATCACTTTAGGACCCAGTACCGACTGCCTGACACTAACAGAAGGTTTACGAGACTGATGGCTTTATGGCTATGGACATCCCATTTTCTAGCCAGCATCTTCACCCACAGACATGTAAATGGAAGTCTAATGATCATAGTGGCCATGGGGTTTGACCATCCCAGAAGAGTCTAAGCTTAGACCCTGTGCTGTAACCTCAATCAGGCTGCCAAGCCTATAACTTCTTTGGTGCTCTCTGTAGAAAACAGCAACCAATACTGAAGTGTGCAACTCTAGCCCTATGAAGACAAGCCTCTAAACTGAGACCAGAAAGACTTCAGTCAGTTTATTCAGTCTCATAGGGGTTGAAATCATGGAAGGGCATGAGTCAGAGCTGATACCAGACAGCCCACTGATGGGGCCACAGACTGTCATCCAGGTAAAGGGATACATGACATTACTTCTCTTATAAAACCTCCACCAACTTGGCTGGCACACCAGTAAACAGAAATGACCAAATGGTTGCACCCTGTACTAAAAGTCCTAACTTTCAGCATAATGGCTACTGCAACAAAGGCATAACACACTGAAGAATTACCATATAGAATCTGACATATAGGATGTGTTTGCTGATGTAACACAAGTCTAACGATGGATCAGAGGACTCCCACCCCTTTGGAATACTGAAAAGGAGGAAAAAAATAAGTTATGTTCTTACCATAAAGTTCCACATGCGTTGTCAATCTTTATTCATTCTTGACTTGGAACCGGGTCGGCCATCATACAGCTCATGCCAGCCAAAAAAACTCTCAAGACAAGACTCTACCCACAATCCCCCTCTCTCCATTACCTCAGATAGAGTTTGCAGCCAAAGTATCATGGAATGATAGGTATATACAAGGTAGAAGCCATGTCTAAGGTGAAACCTAAAATGTTCCCAGAGCAAGTGTCCAATCCTCCAGGAAATTGTCAGGAATGGGGAAAAAGGGCAGGATGTCAAGAATGAATGAAGACCAACAAGACAAATGGAACTCATTCATTCTTGACAAATGGGACAGAGTCCCAAGCTACTTTAAATCCTAGGAGGCCTTATGAAAGGATATTCCTGGGAACCAAAAAACCAAAGGATGCTCTTCCTCTGGAGGCCATATCCAGTTTGTAATGAGTGATAAAGGTATGTGGAGTAGCCCATGTTGTGGCTGCACATATTTCATCCATGGACACCCTAGACTGGAAAACAACTGATGTGGCTGTAGATCTGGTGGAATGTGCTTTAACAGGCTCAGGTAGCTCTTGTGGTTGTTATGACTGTAAATGAAGGTAATGCAATCTCCGAGTCATTTTGATAAGGTAACTTTTGAGACAGGCTTCCAGTAAACATGAAAAGGAAACAAATAACTGGTCCGATTTTCTAGCTTCTTTGGTCCTGTTGAGGTAGAAACGTAATTGTGAACATCTAGTAAGTGCAAGAAATATTCGGCTTTATTGGAGAAGCTGGGAAAGAAAATGGGCAAATCAACTGTCTGATTAATATTAGATTCTGAGACCACCTTAGAAAGAAAGAAAGGGTTGGTTTTTAATGAAACCCTATCCTTATGAAAAATCAGATAAGGGTGTGTCACACACAATGCTTGAATTTCAGAAACTCTCTTGGTGGAAGTAATGGCCAAAGAAAAAGATTTTTGTGACAGAAATTTGGGGTGGCAAGTACTGCCATCTCAAAGGGTTGGAGCACCAATGATTTTAAAACCAGAGTCAAATCCCATGGAGCTACAGGGTCCTTGAATGGGGGCTTTAGACACAATGCACCTGTAAGGAGAACTCTGCATAAATGGTGGGAAATTACAGAATGATCATCGCAGCCATTGTGGCAATTAGAAATAGCTGCTAAATTAACTTTGACCAAGGAGCTTCTGCTTCCACAATTAGAGAGAAAAGCTAACAATTCTACAACTTTGTCAACAGAAGCCGTAAATGGGTCTAAATCAGGCATATGAGCCCAAATTGAAAACATCTCCTATTTGCTAAGGTAAAGTTTTCCTGGTGGAGGGTTTGTGAGAAGCCAAAAGAATTTTTTGTACTGAGGAAGTTATATTACTCTGCCTGGCAACTAATGGAATTGGAAAAACAAAGCTGTCAGCTTGAGACCGTGAAGATTGGGATGCACCAGTCCCTGTGGATGAGACAGGGGGTCTGGCACTGGGTCCAGAATCCATGGATGGCAAACGAGATGAGGTAAAATTAACAGGAACCAAACTTGTTGAAGCAATGAGGATCACTTTGCTTCTCAACCTTTGAGCTTTCTTCAAGAACAGGGGAATGAGGGGGAAAACGGGTAAAGGCATGGAGAAATCCCGAGGGACAGTCGAGAATGAAAGTGTCTCTCAGGGACTCCCCCGAGGGGGGATTAGGGCAAAATAGTCGCTGCATCTGTTGTTCATTGGGGAGGCAAAGAGGTCATATCAAGGCTGGCCCCATCAATGAAAAATTTTCACCACCACTTTGGGATTGAGAAACCACTCATGAAGCTGGAGAATGCATCTGCTCAGTTTGTCCACTGTCATGTTGGAGCTCCCCTTGATATACACTGCAACTAGAAAGCCGTTGGATAATATCACACATTGCCATACACTGAGAGCTTCCTGACACAGGGGGTATGAGCTGGTTCTTCCACCCTGTCTGTTGATGCAACAGACCACTGACATATTTTCTTATTGAATCACAATTATCCCTAGAGAGAAGGCTGATTGAAAGGCCTACAACACTTAGAGCACTGTCCTCAATTCCAGCATACTGAAGTGGAAACTGGCCTCTTGTGGAAACCAAGTGCCTTGAACTGTTCTTCCCAGATAATGCCCCCCCCCCCCCACCCGATCTGGGAAGCATCAGTGTTCACTAAGGCCTTGGGGTGAGAGGGCGTGAAGGGGTGGCCTAGATGGGTTTCCTCTGACTTCATCCACCAGGACAGATCCTTTTGTAGAGACTTATTATTAGAATGGGATAAGTAATGGGATGCGTTAGTATGAACCACTGTGTAGCTAAGAGCCACTGAAGTAGCCTCATGTGAAATCTTGCCAAGGGTACTAAGGATATGGTCGCTGTCAAAGAGCCTAAAACTTGTAGGACAAGAAGAGCGGGAACCATATCTTTGGATAGTATGAAGTGTACTTGAGACCTTATTACTGTATTGAGACGGGCTTCTATAAACTCCAGGTCTTGTGCTGGAGTCACATGGGATTGTTCTTTGTTGACCGTTATGCCCAAAGAGTTGAAAAGATGCTGGATAAAACGTGTGGCTTGAAGCAGTAGACATCTGGAGGGGGTGGTGAGGAGGCAGTTGTCTAAACAAGGAAAAACTCAGAATCTGTGAAGTCTCAGTTGAGTTGTGACTGCTGCCATGCATATGGTGAACACCCTGGGGGCTGTGGTGAGACCAAAGGGCAGCACTCTGAACTGGAAATGACTGGCTTGTAGTAAAAGCGGAGACAGTTTTTTGAGCGTTTCTTCGCTTTTATGTGGTAATACACGTCTTGAAGGTCTATAGAGAACATTGAGTCGTTTTTCTCTAGGAAGTGAAGTATCGACTGTACCGTGACCATCCAGAATTTTGTTTGCTGAATAAATTTGTTCAGAAGGCTGAGATCAAGTACTAGTCTACAGTCCTGTCTTTTTTTGGCAGTAAAAAAAACCTTGAGTAAAATCCGGATCCTAGCTTGTCTGGTGCGACATTCTTGGATGACTCGTAGCAGCTTTTGAATCTCCAGGGCTGCTTGATCCCTCTGATGGGGTGGAACACATCAGGGAGTCTTCTTTGTGAGATTGGGAAAGAAATGAAGGGGATATGATAACCTCTGGCAATGATTCTCTGCACCCACGAATCAGAGGTTACTAGTCACCAAGCTGTCTGGTGCAGTGAAAGTCTTCCCCCAACTGCTTCCAGAGGTAAGCAAATGTGCCTCTCTTCAGCAGCGCTGGTAGAGGTGTCCAGAGAAGGAGTCTCTGGAGCCCTGATTTCGTGGGCCACCTCTGCCACAGGGTGGGTGTCTTTCATTAGAGCTCCCCTCTCTACCCTGAGGGGAACTACTGCCATGTGTCTCCTGAAAAGGCCCCTGGGACTTCTTGAACCACATCTTCCCACTCCTCTGACTTCTGGAATAGGATCACCGATGAGCAGAAAAATGAATGCCCACAGCAGAAAGGGTCTTTACATTCTTTTCAAACCTGGCTACTGTGTCTTTGACTTTGGGGGCAAACAAGGAAGATCCGTCAAAGGGAGCATTGATAAAGGAAGACCTGAAAGGCTCTGTGAATTTACACAAAAGCATCCAGGCATGATGCCTTATGGCAACACCTGAACCCGCTGCTCTGATCGTCCCCTCGGCTGTGTTGGCGATGAGCCTCATGGACGAGTTTGATATAGATTCCAGGGTGGCCAGCTGAGACGCAGCCTTATCCTGCACCTCATCAGACACAGCTCCAGCAAGGGTATCCGATAGCTCCTTGATCAGATACCTCTGGAGTAATGTAAAGTGTGCCATGAAATTCAAGGACCTCAGGATGAAGGTCGATGAAGCATAGACCTCCTTTTCAAAATCTGTCCATCATCCTAGACTCTTGGTTAAGTGGATAAACAGTGGGACTCTCTGGCAAGTTCCTTCTTGGTGGCCACTGCCACCACCATGGAATCTACTGCCAAACCCTTTGCCCAATACTGGTGATCTTCAGGTGCTGACAGTATCTTGTCTGGTCTCCGGGGAATTGGCTCTATGGAATCAGAGGCCTTCCACACCAACTGTGTGATCAATTTAATGAGGCCAGGAAGCGGATGGGCGAGTACAGAAGGCTTGCAAGTACATGGATTCCTCAGAGGATGGATCTATGGGCTTTCAATCACCCCTCTGTTTTAGGCTCTCCAGAATGTCTCCAAAGAAGACATCTTCAGGGGGTTACTGGGGTGTCTTCTGTGACAGATTCTACTGGGGAATCTAAGTGCTTCCTCTTGCAAGTCTTTTTTTGGGGTGGTCCCTCAGTGGGAATCTCTGAGGAAGACTCCTAAGAAGATGGGGCTTTTACTGGGGTAACTTGCATCTTTGGTGCTTGCTGTCCTGATGTGACAGATGGCGACAGCTCTGGACCAGAAGGTACAGACATATCACACTCTGATACAGGAGGAGCAAGCTGAGTATCCATAGAGGCTAATGCTCTATTCATGATTTGGAAGGCAGGCCCCCCTGGAGAGGGACGGGAGCTAGGAACAGAGAAACACAACCTTGGAACAGCGGTCACACCCTACTCCGAAGGGCCACCAAACAAAGCAGGAGCCGGGGAAGAGCACGTAACTGCCAGGGCTCCAAGAGCCAAGGAAGATTCTGAGAAAAAAGGACAAACTGATCCAGAGCTCTTGGAACCGACAGCCAAGCTAGGGCCCGAGAATCTACTGGTTCCAAAGGAACCAAAGATATCAGAGCAGCTTCTGGAAGAGGGAGTGCCTGTCTCCACTAGGATAGCTGGAACTAGGGGGGGTTGAGGTAGAGGGTTCTAAGGCTCCTGAGGATATCTAAGGAGAAAATTCCAGAGGAGTCCTGGGAGAAGAGACTCCAACTCCAGAGGGGAAGAGAGGCCTCAGAAGGGGTGGGAAGACCCTTGGCCACCAAAATCTGATCCACCAATTTCACAATGTCTACCTCGGAAAGACTCCTGGAAGATCAGACAGATATCCCCGAAGGGGATTCTGGCCTTTCCAAAAATGGACTGGGAAGTTGACCCACAAAGGGGTCAAGGGAAGAGGAATACCTTGTCCTTGTGCCTAAAAAAGGTTCAGACTTTGGCACTGAAGGGGTGAGTAGAGTCTGTTGCAGTGCAGAAGGTGAAGTCGGTACCAACTGGGAAATTAAGGTGGCCGGTGCCAACATCAGCTCCAAATCTTCTTAGTGCTGAGACTGCCATGGATGATGGTGCTGAAGATTCTTATTCTGTCAATTTTTCAAACCTTACTCTTCAGTTCCAAGGAGGCTGATGGAACCGAAGATTTGTTTCGCTTAGTCTCCAGTGTCGTAGGAGAGCTCGGCAATGAATGACTTCTCCTTTTAGCCCGGTCTGATTTAGATGAAATAGGATATGGCTTAGACAGGACTTCTTTGAAAGAAGATTTTAGCAGTCTTTTTTTAATACCAACTTGTTTCGTCTTTCTACTAAGGCTCTGGAACTGAAGACCTTGCAGACAGAACAGTCAATGTCTAAATGGGGTGCACCCAAGCAGTATACACATGAAAGATGCCCATCAGAATTAGGCATCTTTCGACCAGTCTTAGCACTGTTTGAAGCCTGAAGTGCCCTTTTGTTTTTCCACCATTTTGTGAGGAACAGAAGTCAATGAAAAATCTGACAGAGACACAGACACACACACAGACTTACAAGATGGATGGAATTTCTACCAATGTGGTTGAAAGAAATACCAAGAATGGTAGAGAAAGGGAGGAATACCAATGATGGTAATATAAAAGAGGGTTACCTTAAAAGGTTGAGGGAGAGGGAAAGGTTACCAACAATGGTAACGAGACTACCGTGAAGGTATATAGGGTAGAGAAGCAAATACACTCAAGAAAGTAAACAAGAAGGAAATGAACCCAATTGTTTAAAGTTAACAGGAATTTGTTTTAAAGAATAAAGATTTTTAAAACTTAGCTGGAGAGTATCAGCTGACGTGTCTTGTTATAAGAGTGGCAAACGAGATCTGAAGTAATGGAGAGAGGGGCATTGTGGGTAGTGTCTTAGCTCAAGAGTTTTTTTTGGCTGGTGCAAGCTGTATAATGGCCAATCCAGTTCCAAGGATTGAAAGAGAGTCCTATTCATCAAGGATGAATGAAGATTGACAACATCAGATCAAATTCTACGCCTCTAGCCAAAGGAAAAAAAGGCCTTACAGTGTATAGACCCCTAGAGAAGAAGAATATAGAGCTTAATCCTGGGGGTTATGAGTAGACCATATTGACCCTGGCAGAACTTTTTTTTGGGGGTGGGGGTTATCGTTATGGCTCAAGGATGGGGGCCATCCATGACAATGTCTTCATTTCAACACTTTATGAGGATGATTTTTTTTTTCCAAATTAGAACACAGAGAACCAGACTCCTATGGGTGGTCATGAAAGGTAATCAGGGTTGAGAATGGAAAAGTAATGGTGCATTCCTCCTTAATACTTACGAGTAAAGGATAGGGGTAGGAAGGGTACCAGATGCCTAAGTCATCCGCATCTTCAATGAACAAAAGTGGAAGTTATGTATTTACCATAAGGTTTGATTCTTTTCATCCGATTACTGAGACTTATGCAGCATGTTGGGTCTGATCTGGCAATCTGCCAGTACTCTCAGTCTCAAGCTCTTTTAAATTTTTACTTCCAATAATGCTCTGTGTCCCTACCTTCAGATCGTGCTTGAAAATGATAAAAGAAAAAATTATCCTTCACACTTCATACCCATGTAACCATAAATAAAGGGAAGTAGTAGTAGTAAGATACAGTGAAGCCCAACTCCTACTGATAAAATGTTGAAAACAGTGACAATTTGGAAGGGCAAAGGAAAGACAGATGTATCAGGAGGAGGACAAAAATGATTAAAAAGTTATATACTCACCATAATGTTCCATCTGTGGTGTCCATTTCCATTCTTCCTCAACTGATGGTTCTCGGACCAAACTTGGATGCTTCTACCAGATCTTCAGATCCAAACTCTTGAGCTTCTCCCTTTACCCATAATGTCCCGCCAACCTAACATACATCAGATCAAGTTTAATGCCCTTACAGATAAAGGAACAATACCATAAAGGAAATAATAAAGGACAGAATAAGAAAATAAAGTGCTGGAGCTCAAACATGGAACATCAGTTCACAAAGAAAAACTCTTAGGTTTTTCCAAGAGCAAAGGGAAGGGGGTATACAGCTGGGATGTTCAGGAAGAATGAAAATAGACAACACAGATGGAATGTTATGGTGAGTACATAACTTTGTAATCTGATTTTGTCATTTTCATTCATTTCTCAACTGATGGGACAAATTCCCCAGCTAGTTGAACCTTTGGCGGCCCTCATGGAAGGATGTTACGGAGCACTGCAGAGCCAAAGACAGCTCTGTTCCTGGAAACCAAATCCAATTTGTAATCAGCAATAAAAGTATGAGCATTAGACCAAGTGGCAGCTGTACAAATGTCATCAATGGAAGCTCTTGACCAAAACGCTGAAGAAATTGCCACAAACCTCGTGGAATGAGCTTTACGGGGTTTAGGCAAAGCTAATCCACTAACTACAGACAGATGAGATACAATCTGTTAACCATCTGGCCAGTATAACTTTGGAAATTGTCTTGCCCAATCTGTTAGGTGAGAAAGAGACAAACAACTGGTTAGTTCTCCTGAAATCCTAGGTTCTATGGATAAAGTGAAGCTGTCTATGTACATTCAATAGATGAAGCATGTACTCTTCCTTATTTGAAAAGTTCGGAAAGAAAACTGGTAGGTTAATGACCTGGTTAATGTGAGACTCAGAAGCCAGCTAAGGCAAAAAAAGGGTTGGTCCACAAGAACACCCTGTTTTTGTGGAAAAACGAGTAAGGAGGTTTGGAAGATAGAGCCTGAAGTTCAGATACTCATCTAGCTGAAGTGACAGTGACTAGAAAAATGGTTTTCCAAGACAAAAAATTTAGATCTGATCTGGCTGGGGGTTGGGTCAGGGCCTGAAGCACAACAGTTAAATCCCAAGTAGGAGTAGGATGCTTTGGTGGATCTCTAAGTAAAAATACCCTTTTCAGAGAAACTTAACATAATTTAGAAGAAGCTAAATTAAAGTTATTTTCACCCAAGTTTGAAATGGCAGCCAAATGGACCTCAACAGTAGAAAAGATTATACCTTCACTGAAAACTGACACTAAGAAACCAAGTATAGTCAGTACAAGGGATGGAAAAGGGTCCAGATCTGTGTTAAGGGCCCAGAATACAAATCTCTTCCACTTACTTTGTACATCTTTCTATTAGAACCTTTTGAGAAGATAACAAAATATGATGAACTCGAGAGGAGGGCCTGGGCTGTCTCGCAGTGAATGTAACTGGATAAAATTAGAAGTTATGTACCTACCATAACGTTCCATGTTAGTTGTCTTCTCTCGCCTTCTTTCTTGCTGGATGGGTTCGGAGCCGATCCTCGGCTCCGACTCGGCACTTGCTTTAGCTCGAGAACTCCTTTTACCAGCTCGAGGCAACCCTATATCCCATGATGCAAGGTGGAACTACCTCAGATCTCGTTTGGCAGCTAACTTACCCTGCTAAAGGTTATCCTAACCAAATTAGGAACAAAGTTTCCTAAAAGAAGTCCTCATAACAAAGATCCAGAGGAAACAAACTAATAGGAACTCTTCAAGATCTGTCCAGGCCAGGGGGAAGGAGGGAGGGCGAAGAAAGAAGGCGAGAAGACAACTAACATGGAACGTTATGGTAGGTACATAACTTCTAAATGTTAAGTTGTCAATCTCGCCTTCATTCTTGCTGGATGGGACCGCGTCCCTAGCACCTGTATCCCGGGTGGCTGAATGGAACAGACTCTTGAGAACTGTGGAACCAAAACTGGCCCTATCTCTGGAGGCCAAATCCAATTTGTAATGAGAAACAAAGGTATGAGGCGTGGCCCAAGTGGCTGCTGCACAAATGGTATCAATGGGAAGTCTATCCTGAAAAGCTGCAGAAGTGGATAGACTCCTGGTCGAGTGTGCTTTTGGCTTAGAAGGTAGTTGTTTGCCTCTGAGAGAGTACACATAGGAAATGGTGGAAGTCAACCATCTGGATAAGGTCACTTTAGAAACTGGAAGACCTAACCTGTTTTCTGCATAAGAGACAAACAATTGGTCCGATTTTCTAATTTGTTTAGTCCTATGCAAGTAGTACCTGAGCTGACGATGGACATCCAAAAAATGCAATTTCTGTTCAGCTCTGTCAGAATAGTTAGGGAAAAAGACTGGTAAATCTATAGATTGGTTAATACTGGTTTGAGATACAACCTTGGGAAGAAAGGAAGGGTTAGTTCTTAACGATACCCTGTCCTTATGAAAAACCAAATAAGGTGAACGAATACAGAGAGCCTGAATCTCAGAAACCCTTCTTGCAGAAGTGACAGCCAGTAAAAATATAGTTTTCCACGTCAATAACTTCAAAGAACATGAAGCAGATGGTTCGAAAGGAGGTAGTATCAAGGATGCTAACATTAAGTTTAGATCCCATTGCGGAGGAGGATGCTTTATAGGTGGTTTTAGGAGAAAAACTCCTCTCAAAAAGGCCTTGCATAATCTATGAGACATGATGTTATTGTCATGCAAGCCAACATGATACTTGGAAATGGCAGCCAGTTGTACTTTGACTGTAGAAGACGAGGATCCCGAATGAAAAACCTCCGCTAGGAAATCTAAAACAGAATGTACGGGAGCAGTAAAAGGATCAATATTTCTGGAGTTTGCCCATATCGAAAACCGTCGCCACTTGCTAGCATAAATAGTCCTAGTGGACGACTTCAAAGAAGACACTAAAATGTCTCTGACTGAGTCAGAAATCATTGGTAGCCTGGCTAGGGAAGGAAGTGGAGCAACCAAGCAGTGAGGTTGAGAGAATGAATGGCCCGGTGCTGCTGACCCGACTGGTGGATCAAAAGATCCGGAACTGGGTCCAGATGCCAGGGCTGCACCAGAAGGTGACGATGCAGAGATGGAAACCAAATCTGTCGAGGCCAAAAAGGAGCAATGAGGATCAATTTGGCTCTCAAAACGGTGGCTTTCTGAATGACTTGTGGAATCAATGGAAAGGGAGGAAAAGCATAAAGAAGTCCCCGAGGCCAATCCTGGGTTAGAGAGTCTCTCAGGGGTTGGCCTGGAAGGGGAAATAGAGTGAAATAGTCAGGGCACTTGTTGTTTTGAGGGGTAGCGAAAAGATCGCAACAAGGAGTGCCCCACTTCAGAAAAATCTGATCCACTACAGATTGATTGAGAGACCACTCGTGAGGCATCAGAATAGATCTGCTTAGCCTGTCCGCCAATAGGTTGGACCTGCCGGGGATGTGCGTTGCTATCAGAAACCGCTGAGAAGAGATCGCCCATTGCCAAAGTCTGAGAGCTTCTCGACATAAGGGATAGGACCTGGTTCCGCCCTGTTTGTTGATGTACCAAACCACGGACATGTTGTCCGTCTACTGCAATAGTCCCCGTGGGAAGAAAGTCGTCGAGGGCTTGCAATGTTAAAAGCACTGCTCTCATCTCCAGGACATTTATGTGCAGATGGTATTCTATGGGTTGCCACGTCCCGTGGACCATCCTGCCCTGATAATGCCCCCCCCACCCGATCAGAGAGGCATCCGTGGTGACTGTGGCAATTGGAGGAGGGGGAACAAAGGGTCGGCCCTGATGAAGAAGAGGGGAAGATATCCACCAGCCCAGATGAGCCCTGCACGACTGTGTTACTAATATTTCGTGTCTCATCGGAAGATTGTGATACGACCACTGCGTGAATAGCATCCACTGCAGGAGACGCATGTGAAAGCGAGCCAGTGGTAAAAGAACAATGGCCGCAGCCATTAGGCCTAGAACTTTCAGGACAAACCTGGCTTTGATCTTGTTGCTTTGTAACAGAAGCCGAACACAATTTTGGATGTCCAGAATTCTTTGATCTGTTAGTCTGGCTACCATTTTGACGGTATTTAACTCTGCCTATAAAGGTGATAGATTGGCAAGGCAGCAGAGAAGATTTTCGAAATTTACTGAAATTCCCAGATTCTTGCAAAGCTGAAGGGTGTAGTCTCTGGACTGAAGAAGCTGACACTTGGTGGTGGCGGAGAGGAGCCAGTCGTCCAAATAAGGAAACACCTGGAATCCTAGACGTCTCAGGTGAGCTGTGACCACTGCCATGCATTTGGTAAACACTCTGGGGGCTGAAGTGAGGCCAAAGGGCAGGGCTCTGAATTGGTAATGACTGGTCCCTAGCCGAAAGCGGAGAAACCTCCTGGAGCGCCTGTGAATCTTTATTTGATAGTACGCATCCTGAAGGTCTATAGAGCACATCCAGTTGTCCTTGCCCAGAAAAGGCAGAATGGACTGAAGCGTGACCATCCGGAATCTTGCTTTTTGACAAATCTGTTCAGATTGCTCAGGTCTAATATTGGTCTCCAATCTCCCGTCCTTTTGGGGACCAAAAAGAATCTTGAGTAGACGCCGGATCCTACTTGGTCTGCCGGTACTGTCTGGACGGCTCTTTTCTAGGAGTTTTGAAACCTCCTGTTTTGCCAAATCCCTTTGACCGGGTGAGATGTCTGGAAGGGATTGTGGAGGTACGGGAAACCTTACGAAGGGGATCTTGTAACCCTCGGATATAATCGACTGTACCCACTTCTCTTGGGATAGGGATTGCCAGGCTACTGGGTACAGTGAAATCCTTCCCCCGACTGCCTCCAAGGGTGGACAGTCGGGCAACACCTCAGGGATGCTGAAAAGGCTTCTCAGGAAGAGACTCCCTGTTGCCCTGGTTCTGAGGACCCCCCCTGCCTCTAGGGCGGCGTCTATTATTGTTACCCCCTCAGCCTCTGGGGGTAAACTGACCACGTGTGTCCGGTGTAGCTCCTTGGGCTTTACGGAACCACATCTTCCCCCCTTTCTGACCCTTGGGATATGGTCTAGAAGGAGCGGAAAATTGGACTCCACTGCAGAAAGAGTTTTACCGTCCTGCTAACACCTGGTCAAGGTATCCTTCACTTGAGGTCTGAACAAAGCCGAACCATCAAAGGGGGTATTAGTGAAGGACGCCTTAAAGGGGTCCGCAAAATTACACAGCCGCATCCAGGCTTGGCGTCTAAGAGCAACTCCTGTGCCTGCGGCCCTGCTCGCTCCATCGGTCGCATAAGATATGAGCCGCATGGAGGAGTTAGATATGGAATTCAGGATAGCAAGCTGTGAGGCAATCTTTTCCTGAGCCCCAGCAGCAGAAGGATCCTGGACTACTTCACCCAGTTCCTTGAGAATATCTCGTTGAAGCCTGGTGAAGTGACAAAGGTAATTCAGCGAACGCATAGCAAAGGTCGCTGAAGAAAACATCCGCTTTCCATACCTGTCCATGGTCCTAGAATCCTTGTTAGGAGGATGGACAGGTAACTGAAGGATCCGCCAGTTCCTTCTTAGTGGCCGCCGCCACCACCATAGCATCCACAGAGACACCTTTGGAAAGGAACTGTTTATCCGACGGGGCCGTGATGAACTTGGATGGTCTTCTGGGGACAGGTTCCACAGAATCTGGAGCCGCCCACGCCTTCCGACCCACTACCTGCATAAGTGGGTCGAAAGGCGGAGACACCCAGGAGGTGGAGGGTCGGGATCCAAAAGCCTCCAGGTATACCGACTCATCCTCGGAGGGGTCAATGGAGGGCCAATTCCCCCTCTGTTTGAGGAGCTCAAGGATGTCTGAAAAGGAGACATCCTCAGAGGGGACCGTGGGGAACCCTCCGACTCATCTAAGTCGGTATCAGATGTAGTAGACTCAGGGAGTCTGTGTGTTTCCTCTTACACGTCCTCTTCTGAGGGGGTTCCCCTGCAGGGTCAGGAGAAACCTCGGAAGAGGAGGAAATTCCCAGTGGGGAAACCTGGGGCGATGGATCCCTGGGCCTGAGAGCAAGAGGCTGGCAAGAGGCATCTGCAGGCACTGATGAGGGAGGAGCTAGAGGGATGGACCGTTGACCGGGCTCAGAGGCCAGGACACTCCTCATCACCTCAAAGGCTCCTCTCCCCGGGAGGCCAGAACATACCCGCTCCGAAGAGACAGGAATGGTCGGCTCCAAAGAGAGAGAAGGCTCCGAGGCCGATGTCAGCGCCGAGCTTACCAAAGCCGAGGCCCCGAGAGGGAGAGCGGGGTCGGACAAGGGTCCGATGCCACTAGCCCCCTCGGAGCCGACAGTGGAAACCCGACGACCGGATCCCTCCAAGGAAGGTCTCAAGGAGGAGATCGGAGCAGAGGACGACGGAGCCGAAGGATGTATCGGCTCCGGCATCGAAACAGTCGCTGTCCCAAAAAGCTCCGGCTCCGAACTCTGGTGTGGAGTCGGAGGAGGAAGTTCAAGAATTGGGGCTATAGCCGAAGTCTGTTGAGACGGGCTATGGAGCATTTGGGCCAGTGCCTGAGACTTCAACAGCCTGCTTACCACCCTCTCCAAGTCGTGGTCAGACAGCCTGGAAGATCTCGAAGATCGGCTCCGATGGCTCCGCTCCGACAAAAGAGGAGATCCCGAAGCCGAGTGAATACACAAAATAGAGGGGGACCGGGATCTCTTACGGGTCGAAGCCATCGGAGCCGAAGTCCCATGAACCCCAGATGGAGCCGAGGATTTCTCGGCCCCGAAGCTGGATAAAGTGTCGGCTCCAGCAGTCAGGGTATCGGAGCCAGCCGGCACCGAACCCACTACTTGAGTCGAAGAAGTATCGACTCCAGCCGGAGCCGATATCGGCTCCGACGGAGCCGGAGCCACCGGAGGAGGCTTGGACACTGTAGCCTGAGCCTTCGGTGGCTTATGAGGTTTTCCTGACCCTGATTTAGGAGGAGTACCTTCAGGTTTAAGTAAACCTCGGAGGATGAGTTTATTCCTCCTTTCCTGCAGGACTCTCTGGCTAAAAGCATGACACAAAGCACAGGAGTCCTGCAGGTGCAAAGGCCCCAGGCAATAAACACAAGAAGTGTGACCGTTTGTCAGAGACATTTTCTGACAGCACTGGTCACACTTCTTGAAGCCTGAGACCTTGCCTTCTTTTGACATCCTTAGGAGGATAGAACACAAACAGTCCCCACAAACACACAAATTAATCCCTTACACAAACACACAGGAAGGGATAACCAAGGGGAATAGGCCTGACTAAACTACTTAAAATTAAAACTTATAAAAAGGTTGAAAAATAGGGAATAGGGTGGGCTGTAACTAATTACAGACTACACTAACACTAACAGGGAAAAATAAACCCCTAACTACACTTTTTCTTATTTGACTAAGAAAAACTTACCTCAGCTGGCAAAGGAGACCTCTTTCGCTAAGTGGCAAACGAGATCTGAGGTAGTTCCGCCTTGCATCATGGGATATAGGGTTGCCTCGAGCTGGTAAAAGGAGTTCTCGAGCTAAAGCAAGTGCCGAGTCGGAGCTGAGGATCGGCTCCGAACCCATCCAGCAAGAATGAAGGCGAGATTGACAACTTAACATCATGTGGTCAGTTTGAGGCCTGCAAAGTCCAGATGAGTCATACCTGTCTAGTGAGACAGGAGGTCTGGATTAGTATGTCTAGCAATAAATGTAATTGGAGAAACCATGCAGTCAGTTTGAGGCCTGCAAAGACCGAATGAGTCAAACATGTCGAGTGTGTAGGAGGTCTGGATTGGGATCCAGTATCCAGGGCTGATGTAGAGGGTGAGGGCAGAGGATGGGGAACCAAATCTGATGAGGCCAAAAGAGGGCAATGAGGATAACGGAGCTCTTTAACAGGTGTGCTTTCTGTAGAAATTTGGAATGAAACGTAATGGTGGGTAAACATAAAGACTGGAGAGCCACTTGTGGAATAGAGCATCTCTTGTGATTCCCCAGTTGGAGGGATCAGGACAAAGAACCTGCTGCACTTGTGGAGGGAAGAAGTGAATAGGTCACAGCATGGCTGGCCCCATCAACAAAAAATTTTCTGCTACACTGACACTGACAGACCACTCATGAGGTAACCAAACTGACCTGCTTAGTTTGTCTGTAAACACACTGGCTTTCCCTAGGATGTGAGTTGCTATTACATGGTGGCCTGAAGAGATCACCCACTGTCACACTCTTACTGCTTCTCAACAAAGCAGTTAAGACTTGATTCCTCCCTGGTTGTTGATGTACCAGACTACAGGACATACTGTTCAAGCAAACAGCGATAATCCCAGAGGGGAGAATGTCCTGAAAGGCCTGCAATACTAGGAGGATTGCTCTTATTTCTAGGACTTTGATATGCATCATAGCCTGTTGGGGGGAACCACATACCTTGGCTTGTCCTTCCCAAGTAGTACCCCCCCACCCCAGCTGGGAAGCATCTCTAGTTACCATGCTGTGGGTAAGGGAAGAACAAGTGCATGGCCTTCGGAGAGTGTTTGAATGACTCCACCAAAGAAGATATCTTCTGCATGCGTGTGTGATTTTGACTGGGGTAGTTAAAGGATAATGATGAATGGACTACTGGAATGAGTGTGTTCACTAAAGAATTTGCATGCAAAACTTGGCTAGAGGGATGAGGGTGATAGCAGCTACCATGGCCCCAAAGGCTTGTAAAATTAGTCATTCTGGAATAGAAGAATGTAGTATTACTTTCCTGATCTGGGATCGGAGTGTCTGGATTCAAGCTGGAGGAAAAGAAGCTATCTGACTGACTTTGTCCAGACGAGCATCTATGAAACTCCAGACTCTGCATAGGTGTGAGTTGTAATTTGCTATAATTGACTGTGATGCCTAGACGGAGACACAACTGGAGCAAGTAGTCCCTTGCTTGCATGAGTAGATGCCTGGTTGGGGTAGTTAGGAGTCAGTCATCTTGCTATGGAAACATCTGGAATCCCAGCAGTCTCAAGTGAACTTCTACCACTGCCCTGCATTTGGTGAACACCCTGGGGGCTGTGGTGAGAACAAAGGGTCATGCTCTTAACTGGTAATGAATGTCTCTCAGCCAGAAGCAAATATCTTTATTTTTTATATATTTTACATTTGATTATACAGAGAAAACTACAATCATATATATTTATACATGTTCTAAGATGACTGTATTTATTTATATGTCTTTTTTTATGATTTTCATTGTACTTCTTATTGTACTTCTAGACAGGAACATTGTTTTTAATGTGTTTTTTATTTAAGGGTGTGTGTCATTTAAGCTAATTGGTCTAATAGATATTACATTTTTACGTTTTAGTATAAAATGTACTTGAAATGTTTAATTAGTTATCTGATGAAGTTCTGATGATTTCAGTATGAAATCCAAAACGCAGGCTCCGAAAGATACTAGGACTACGAATAAAATGATATGAATTTTAATTAAGCGCTTTTCGCCGCTTTCAATAAAGCAACTTCTTCAGACAAAAAAAAAACAAACCATTTCCATAACATCATCTGTTTACTTAAACTTAAGAGCTTTAACAGATGATGGTTACTATTTAAGCAGTTTAAGTCAATACGGTATGTTTGTGAAAACCTCTACGGAAATGGTTTGTTTTTGTGGTATTCAGGTGGCAAGACCGCTAACTGTTGTGTTTTTATTTTATTGTTTGTGATGTGATTTACCCCATGTGATTTTTTATCACGTGACGTTTATTAATTAACAATGCTTGATCATGTGACAAAAATATTTAAGTATTTATATGTGTATTGGAGGAATGTTGATTTGTCTGAAGAAGTTGCTTTATTGAAAGCGACGAAAAGCGCTTCATTAAAATTCATATAATTTTATTCGTAGTCCTAGTATCTTTTGGAGCCAACGTTTTGGATTTTAGTTACTTGTTTTGACTTAGTTTGTTCTTTGGATTTCAGTATGAATGCGCTCATCTTATTCAATAAACTTCTCTATTTGGATTTACTGGATTGAGCCGTTTGTGACTGCACTTTAAAAGGGGCACATCCTGCTGCTTGGCTTGGGATTTTCGTGTTTTTTGAATAATTGTAGTTATGTTAGGAGTGACAAAAACTCTGTGTAAAAATTTCCAAGTGAAAAATTTCCAATATAATGAAGATGTCGCTTTGTCTGTAGATTTGAATATTCATTTCTTGTATTCTTCAGAGAAGTCATTATTAATTTTTGAGGTGTAGTTCCAATAGGAATTGTCTAAATATGTGAAATCTAACTTAAAAATATATAACTCTGTGACAAATATTTTTTATTTTTCATTGCATTATTACTGATATTTACTAAGAAATCAGAAAAAAGGCCAGCACCAAGGAAGCTTCAAAAGTAGTTTAATAAAACTGAAACTAGACCGGTTTCAGCAGCAAGGCTTTCATCAGTAGTGTAGTCAGCAAAAAGCACTTAGTCATCATCTTATATAATGTTCTTTAAGGCATCTAAATGACATCACTTCCTGATAAGTCAAAAATGCAAACAAGGCAAAAGTAATTGAAAAATACAATCAAGGCAAAAGTAATTGAAAAATACATAGTTCAGTAAACAAAAAAGTTTGCCTGAGTTGCATGCATATCTCCAGATTATAATGAAAAAATCCAAAGAGACACAGTATACTGGTATATCAATGATAATAAACAAACTTAATAAAGACATACAATAAAGGGTAAATGCCCAAAAATAAACCGAAACAAAAGTCAGGTTATAAGAATTCTGGTGTTGAATACCAGCCACAGTATCCTAAATTGAGCTGAAATGCAAAAACCTAAGCAATGCAACCTGATAAGAAATAAGTACATATCGTAATGCAAGTGTTGGTTAATTACAAATTATAATTTATCATTTAATCCAGGAGGAAAAGCCCCCAAGTTTAATGATCCACCTTTTTCTTTGGTATTTAGGATATCATGCCAACCTGTTTTAAAAGATCGATTCCTATGATATGATCAATGATGGTGAATGTAAATTTGGCAGTGGGATGTTTGATAACATGTCTATATAGTGCATTAGTTAATCTTCTGTTTCTAATGTCACCAAGGTGTTCAGAGATCCTGACACGAAACCGTCTAGACGTTTGGCCAATATAAAATGCATGACATGTACATGTGGCAAGATAAATAATCCAGTCTGAACTGCAGTTACCAAAAACTGTATGTCGTATATTTGTCCAGTGTTCCTACTAGTGAAAGAAGTAGTTTTGAAAATATAGTTACAAAAACTGCAATGTCCACATGGATAAATGCCTGAAAGTTTATCTCCAGTAAGTGTTCTTTGAGTTGGAGTGTGATCCATGACCCTGGTTTTTATAGTGTGAAAATAAATTCCCTAAAGTTTTGCCTTTCCTATAGGAAAAATAACATCGTTCTCCGAGATAATCTTCCAACAATGGATGAGAATTCAATATATTCCAATGAGTATTAATAATATTTACTAAATTGGCACTATTCCTGCCATAAGTGGTGACAAATCTACATACATCTGATTCCTCATTATGAGTTTTAGTATTGTATTGGAGAAGAGAATCCCTGGATTTAGCATTACTAAATTGGACTGCTGACTCAATAGTACGAGTGGAATAACCTCTGGACAAAAATCTCTTGGTTAGATCCATTTGATGACTCTGAAGATCATCCACTGAGGAACAAATCCTTTTCATCCGCACAAACTGTGATTTCGGTATGTTCGAATAATATGTTTCGGATGAAAACTATCAGCATGTAGAAGGGTATTATATTGTGAGAATTTTCTGTGTACGGACGTTCTAAGAGTGTTATCCTCCTGTCGAATTAAATTGACATCCAAATAACTGATTGCACTCCTATTATATTCCACAGTGAATTGATACCCCAGATGTTCCCATTCAAATGTTGAATAAATTCCTGGAGGTATTCCTCACGTCCTTTCCATATAAGCCAACAGTCGTCCAGGTATCTTCTCCATATATCAATCTCAGGTAGATATATGTTGTGCAAAGGGTCATATAAAATCATATCTTCCATGTAGCCCATAAAAAGATCAGCATAAATGGGTGCAAATGATGCACCCATAGCCGTCTGTAGTTGCCAATAGCAGTTTTGTTGGAAATAAAAACATTTTTAGTTAGAATGTGTTCAGCCATACACAACAATAAGGTGTTCATCCCTGGGGGGTATAAATTGGTTTTATTTAGCCAGTATTCCAAGGCATTAATACCCGCCCAATGAGGGATGCTGGTATAAAGCGAGGCTACATCAAGGGTACACATAAGCCATTCAGGGTCCAATTGAGACTCGGAGACTATCTGCAAAAATTCAGTCGTGTCCTTGATTCTTGCTCTAACACATGTTAACAGTGGTTTCAATTTTTCAGTTAGAAAAACAGACAAGGGTTCAGTGAGTGATCCAATGCCAGATACAATCGGTCTGCCTGGTGGCTGATCAATGGACTTATGAATCTTAGGAAGTAGATAAAGTTGTTGTTTCATAGGATCCTTAACCGTCAAATGAGTTTTGGTTTTATCAGAGATAATTCCAGATTCTACAGCCTTTTCCAAAAATTCATTAATTTCCAAGGCAAAACCTGGAGTAGGATCAATCTCCATCTTCATGTAATGATGATGGTTGGAAAGTTGTCTAAGACCTTCATTCACATAATACTCAGTATCCATCACCACCACCACACTTTGTCGGCAGAAATAATAACAATATCCATATTATTTCTGAGTTGTGTGAGTGCTATTTGTTCCTTCCTAGACATGTTATGCTTTATAGTGTCAACAGAACCCAAATTGAAGTGTATATCCTTTATAACCGCCTGCTGGAAAACAGCAACATGTTTATCCATGGGAGGGTTAAATGTAGATTTGTGAAATCTAAAATCAGATGATCTTTGAGCATTGTCAGTTTGATCTTGTTGTTGAAAAAATAATTTCAAGTTGATTTTCCTACAAAAATCCATTGTATCAGAAACCAAAATACTTTCATCAGTGAAAAAACCAGGTATGAAACCAAGGCCTTTATTAAGAAGGGAATATTGATCATCAGTCAAAATATGACTTGAAATATTTAAAACATTAGTACATGAATGATTTACTTCACTATCGACATGAAGAGCTCTTCTAAGTTTTTGACCTCTGTGTTTCCTTCCTGCCCTGTGTTTTTCCCCCTAAAGGGACCTCAGTCCTTCGACCCCTTTTAGCATTTGGAGAATCACCAATATTAGGTGTCTCAGTATCAGTAGTCGAAGAATCCTCACCAGAGGTAATAAAGCTAGGCCCAGTCTTTTTTAAAATAGACCTTGGTCTTTTTTTGCGTATAAATGAAGCATTCTTGGTACCATGAGCAAACCTCACACCCCTTTGTGAATCAAATTGTTTGCCCCTATCATAATCTTCCTTATCCCGGGCAAATTTATGCAATTTCTTTTTCTTAAGGTTATTTTCCAAAATAGAGATTTCTTTAGATAATTTGCCAATTCACTACATATTGGCATACTCCATATGGATTTAGCCACCTCTGAACAACTGTAGGTTGTGCATTACTCAGAACATTGCATTTTAGACATTACAGGCCTTTGACTTTTTGGTCTGTATAGCATTTTTGCCTAGGTGCTAGGGTCAATTATTCCCCTATATATAGGGTTACATTTGCCATTTATTCTGGCTTCAACTTCTTTGTGACTCTGATTGTGATTTTCTGTTTTGGACTTATTCGTGATTTGCCAATTCAACCCTTTAGAATAAAAGAATCTTTTCAGGGTTCACTTTTGTGTTTGATTTGTTATATCTTCTTCCTCCGGTTCATTGCAACTTATTGTCATGGATCTCAGTAAATTGTTATCTGGTTTATGCTCCGACAAGGATGACTTAAAAATTTTTGGCATAGGAACTGAACATACAGAAAAGGTGGATTTGGTAATCATGGATCCAGTTGACGGTTGCGAAAACTTATTCTTTCAATTAGGTAAACAAATTAAGATGCTTAGAACAAACATTTGGCACAGTAAATTGTTTAAAGCTTACCAAATACAGAATATATCTCCTAGAGGATTGAGATGTAAAATCCAACCACTAGTGGGTACACCGGATGAAACTCTGTTGAAAGATTGGCAACAAGCACAACAGGAGGCTGCCATGATTAGAGTTAATATTTTGGCCTCTTTCTATGAGAGAACAATACAGAGTAATATTATTGAAGTAGAAAAACATGTAACAACCTGAAACGGTTTGAACATGAGGCTAGTTTTCAGGGTTGTCTTGGCAAATTATCTAAAGAAATCTCTATTTTGGAAAATAACCTTAAGAAAAAGAAATTGCATAAATTTGCCGGGATAAGGAAGATTATGATAGGGGCAAACAATTTGATTCACAAAGGGGTGTGAGGTTTGCTCATGGTACCAAGAATGCTTCATTTATCATAAAAAAGACCAAGGTCTATTTTAAAAAGACTGGGCCTAGCTTTATTACCTCTGGTGAGGATTCTTCGACTACTGATACTGAGACACCTAATATTGGTGATTCTCCAAATGCTAAAAGGGGTCAAAGGACTGAGGTCCCTTTAGGGGAAAAACACAGGGCAGGAAGGAAACACAGAGGTCAAAAACTTAGAAGAGCTCTTCATGTCGATAGTGAAGTAAATCATTCATGTACTAATGTTTTAAATATTTCAAGTCATATTTTGACTGATGATCAATATTCCTTCTTAATAAAGGCCTTGGTTTCATACCTGGTTTTTCACTGATGAAAGTATTTTGGTTTCTGATACAATGGATTTTTGTAGGAAAATCAACTTGAAATTATTTTTTCAACAACAAGATCAAACTGACAATGCTCAAAGATCATCTGATTTTAGATTTCACAAATCTACATTTAACCCTCCCATGGATAAACATGTTGCTGTTTTCCAGCAGGCGGTTATAAAGGATATACACTTCAATTTGGGTTCTGTTGACACTATAAAGCATAACATGTCTAGGAAGGAACAAATAACACTCACACAACTCAGAAATAATATGGATATTGTTATTATTTCTGCCGACAAAGGGGGTGCGGTGGTGGTGATGGATACTGAGTATTATGTGAATGAAGGTCTTAGACAACTTTCCAACCATCATCATTACATGAAGATGGAGATTGATCCTACTCCAGGTTTTGCCTTGGAAATTAATGAATTTTTGGAAAAGGCTGTAGAATCTGGAATTATCTCTGATAAAACCAAAACTCATTTGACGGTTAAGGATCCTATGAAACAACAACTTTATCTACTTCCTAAGATTCATAAGTCCATTGATCAGCCACCAGGCAGACCGATTGTATCTGGCATTGGGTCACTCACTGAACCCTTGTCTGTTTTTCTAACTGAAAAATTGAAACCACTGTTAACATGTGTTAGAGCAAGAATCAAGGACACGACTGAATTTTTGCAGATAGTCTCCAGTCTCAATTGGACCCTGAATGGCTTATGTGTACCCTTGATGTATCCTCGCTTTATACCAGCATCCCTCATTGGGCGGGTATTAATGCCTTGGAATACTGGCTAAATAAAACCAATTTATACCCCCAGGGATGAACACCTTATTGTTGTGTATGGCTGAACACATTCTAACTAAAAAGGTGTTTTATTTCCAACAAAACTGCTATTGGCAACTACAGGTAATGGCTATGGGTGCATCATTTGCACCCATTTATGCTGATCTTTTTATGGGCTACATGGAAGATATGATTTTATATGACCCTTTGCACAACATATATCTACCTGAGATTGATATATGGAGAAGATACCTGGACGACTGTTGGCTTATATGGAAAGGACGTGAGGAATACCTCCAGGAATTTATTCAACATTTGAATGGGAACATCTGGGGTATCGAATTCACTGTGGAATATAATAGGAGTGCAATCAGTTATTTGGATGTCAATTTAATTCGACAGGAGGATAACACTCTTAGAACGTCCGTACACAGAAAATTCTCACAATATAATACCCTTCTACATGCTGATAGTTTTCATCCGAAACATATTATTCGAACATACCGAAATCACAGTTTGTGCGGATGAAAAGGATTTGTTCCTCAGTGGATGATCTTCAGAGTCATCAAATGGATCTAACCAAGAGATTTTTGTCCAGAGGTTATTCCACTCGTACTATTGAGTCAGCAGTCCAATTTAGTAATGCTAAATCCAGGGATTCTCTTCTCCAATACAATACTAAAACTCATAATGAGGAATCAGATGTATGTAGATTTGTCACCACTTATGGCAGGAATAGTGCCAATTTAGTAAATATTATTAATACTCATTGGAATATATTGAATTCTCATCCATTGTTGGAAGATTATCTCGAGAACGATGTTATTTTTCCTATAGGAAAGGCAAAACTTTAGGGAATTTATTTTCACACTATAAAAACCAGGGTCATGGATCACACTCCAACTCAAAGAACACTTACTGGAGATAAACTTTCAGGCATTTATCCATGTGGACATTGCAGTTTTGTAACTATATTTTCAAAACTACTTCTTTCACTAGTAGGAACACTGGACAAATATCGACATACAGTTTTTGGTAACTGCAGTTCAGACTGGATTATTTATCTTGCCACATGTACATGTCATGCATTTTATATTGGCCAAAGCGTCTAGACAGTTTCGTGTCAGGATCTCTGAACACCTTGGTGACATTAGAAACAGAAGATTAACTAATGCACTATATAGACATGTTATCAAACATCCCACTGCCAAATTTACATTCACCATCATTGATCATATCATAGGGAATCGATCTTTTAAAACAGGTTGGCATGATATCCTAAATACCAAAGAAAAAGGTGGATCATTAAACTTGGGGGCTTTTCCTCCTGGATTAAATGATAAATTATAATTTGTAATTAACCAACACTTGCATTACGTATATGTACTTATTTCTTATCAGGTTGCATTGCTTAGGTTTTTGCATTTCAGCTCAATTTAGGATACTGTGGCTGGTATTCAACACCAGAATTCTTATAACCTGACTTTTGTTTCGGGTTTATTTTTGGGCATTTACCCTTTATTGTATGTCTTTATTAAGTTTGTTTATTATCATTGATATACCAGTATACTGTGTCTCTTTGGATTTTTTCATTATAATCTGGAGATATGCATGCAACTCAGGCAAACTTTTTTGTTTTTTTGTTTACTGAACTATGTATTTTTCAATTACTTTTGCCTTGATTGTATTTTTCAATTACTTTTGCCTTGTTTGCATTTTTGACTTATCAGGAAGTGATGTCATTTAGATGCCTTAAAGAACATTATATAAGATGATGACTAAGTGCTTTTTGCTGACTACACTACTGATGAAAGCCTTGCTGCTGAAACCGGTCTAGTTTCAGTTTTATTAAACTACTTTTGAAGCTTCCTTGGTGCTGGCCTTTTTTCTGATTTTGGGTCTAACAAGTGCTCTTGCCGTGCACCAGCCTAACTTGCTAGCTCCTATACACTACATTTACTAAGAAATCCAATAATGTGGGGAACAATTTCTTATCTAGGTTAAATATCTTACTTACCTCTGTGTTTACAAAATCTCTAAATATTTGTAAAATCAACCAATTCTCAGAATCTTGATTGTATCTGAACCTTACATTTTCATCAGTATATACACACACACACACACACACACACACACACACACACACACACACACACATACATACACACACACACACACACACATACATACACACACACACACATACATACACACACACACACACACATACATACACACACACACACATATATATATATATATATATATATATATATATATATATATATATATAGGTACCATTTAGGAATTGATGCCAATAACATAAATAACTTTGTTTCAATCCTATCATTTTACTGAAGTTATAAGTTTCTAAGTAGTCATTTGTATATGCAATTATATTACATCTTTAATACAATGGTCAGAATATTTGAATTTTTGCAAAGAGGAAATGATGTTATTTAAATAGGGAATTTCAGAAGAGGGTATAATATCATTTACCCAAAATCTTTTAATAACCAGAGAAAATTTTTAAGTACTATTATGACTGGTTGTGATATATTTACTAAATATTTCTTGATGCATTTGTTTCCATTTTGAAACATAAGATGTATGTATCCACAATGTTATAACTTTTACAACCGTTGAGGTAGCATATACTTGAATATCAGATAATCCTATTCCACCATTACCCCAACATTTTCTGTGCCAATCAAAGGAAACACTTAGTTTATTAGGATGGCAAAAAAAATTAAGTAGAATATTATCTTCACAATATTTTGGGGGTGGAGACCGTAGTAAAGACTGTAAGACAAACACTTTTAGGGAGAATTACCATCTTAATAAGCATTACTCATTCTTTCATGGTAAAGAATTATTTGCTCCAATTTGTTACTAAGCTTAAAATGTTATCAACAACCTGTAAAAAATGTTTGTTTGCATCATTTCTTTACTATTAGATATAATGGTTATACCAAGGTATTCCATTTGTTTGCTATTCCCAATGAAGTTAGAACATTTCTTGTATGAATTTTTAATTTTCTTAATTAATAATATACTTGTTTTATTATGATTAAATCTTACGTACGAGATTTTGTCAAAATGACTCAGAACTAATTATATATTCTAATTAATTTTCTATATTTCCTATTGTTAGTAAAATATAATCAAGAGAGATTAAGCTTTAGTTCAACATCTTCTTTCATTTTGATAACATTAATGTTCTTTTTGGATATAATAGTATTAGCAAAGGGTTCGATAGCTAATGCAAAAAGTAAAGGTGATAATGGACAGGCTTTTTTTGTGCTTTTTTGTAATTTCAAGGAATCAGAAGAAAATAACCTATTTTAAAATAAGCACAAGTGTTATTGTATAACATTGAAATGAATGCAATTAGCTCAGGTGAGAAATGATACACTAAGTATTTTAAAAAGGTATGACCAATTAACAGAGTCAAAAGATTTATCTAAATTGAGACTAATGACAGAAAGTTCTTTTTTATTTTTATTGGCATAGTCTATTAATGTATGTATTATTATATTACCCTGTATTTGTCTATTTAAAACAAACCCAGTTTGATCATTGTTAATTAGTTTAGGTATAAGTAGATTAATTCTGTTATCCAAAATGGACATGAACATCTTATAGTCCACATTTAAAAGAGAAATGGGTCTGTACGATGAACACTTAGTCGGAACCTTATCTTGTTTTAAAATAGGTGATATAATGGAATATTTCCATAATGGGGGATTTCAGCAGTTGTTTTTATTTCTCTATAAACCTTATCGAATATTTTAACTGCATCATCCGGTAGTATTTTTATGTAGTTCTGGTATAAGACAATCTAAGCCCGGTGCCTTATTATTTTTAAACTTTTTTTATTTCATCTTTTATTTCTGTTAAAGTGAATGGTCTATCAATTTTTTTTTTTAATTTGTTCACTTGTCAATTTATTTATATTTCCCTTAGAAAAGTTTTGACTATGTCACCATTATCTAGTTTATTTGTATTATTTATATTTTCATAAAATATTTTAAAGCCCTCGAGAATACCTTTAATGTCTCTTCTTTCTTTTTATTTATATGTGTTATAATTTCTATGATATGATTTAGTTTATTCATTTTCTTTAATCTAAGAACAAGCTTATGCAAGTTTAAATGGTTTACTGAATATGCCTGAAGTTTAAGTTTTTACAGGTTTATTGAAACTTTATGATTTAGAATTTCAACATATTTTGTATTTAAAAATCAATAAAAGTAACAGTCCCAAAGGATTTAGCAGCAGGACAAGCATCAATAAAACTAAATCCACCACACTGGTTGAACAATAAAGGAAAGGAGTAAACCATCGGTGCCTTCCTCCTTTCCTTTACTGTTCAACCAGTGTGGTGGATTTAGTTTTATTTATAATTTGTATTTAAGTTTTTAAGTTCAGACTGACTGATAGTCATTTGGTTTTAGATTTAACTGTAGTGTGTGTCTATTATGGCCTGTAGTGTATTCAGTTCTTTGTCCCATTCTCCTGTTTTAGTAATATACCAGATTCCATTTAAGTAAGCCTTTAGTGAATTCCACAGGACAATGTCAGTTACTTCACCATTCATGTTTATTTCTAGGAAGTGTTTGATCTCTAACATACTAATCCTTTTATTTTAATAATGTATGCTGGTAATCTCCTGCGATGTATTACATTGTCACTTTTTAAAGCAATATTAAAGATTACAGAATTATAGTCAGATAATGGACATGAAACTATTGAAACTTCTCTGATATGTGAAAAAAGACAGACAAAAATTTTATCAATATTTAGGTTCCATATCTATATGAATAATGGGTAAAGTGAAGTGAGTTTGTTTTCTTTAGCACATATATATCCTTTAACTTCATTAGATTTACAAAATTTAAGTGTATGGCTGAATATGTGATTCTCAGCTTTCTACCTGCAGTAGAATCTTTGTCTGATAAAATAAAATTAAAATCACCAGTCTTCACCTTTCCTGTAACAGGCTACAGTATCCAAGTAATTTTTTGCATCTTTAGCTCTACTCCCTAGAATCCAATACGAGTTCCCTAAAGTATACAGTTTTCTGTTCTAATCAGTTGTAACAATGCTTAAGATAACATTTTTATCGACATAGGTATCTTTTACTTTACGCATTACTGGTGAGTTCTTCCATAAAATGAGGGTGCCTCTTCTGTTGGCTAGCAAGACAGAACCTGCTAAAACCAAATAATTCATAAATGAAAGTTTATTTACATCGTTGTTAAGTAAATGTGTTTCCTGTAGAAATACTATTTGAGCTTTATGTAATTACAAGTATTTAAACAGACTCTCCCTCTTTACTGGATTATTCAATCCATTAGTATTAATAGATAAGCATTTAAAATCAAACATTTATACAAGAGAAAAAAAAAACAGGTATGATGAAATTACATTTATGTACAGAACTTATTTTTATATATATATATATATATATATATATATATATATATATATATATATTCAGCTATGGGCAACACTTTTTAAACAAAAAAAATACTTAATGACATAACCCTAAAACATTCTACCATGGAATAACGTATTCCTCGTTTGTTGAAAAAGACAAAGTACCTCTCAAACTCTCCATTAGACTAACAAAGCTTAGTTCATGCTCCTGACTCATATTAAAGTGTCTCATTTTTTAGTATGCATCTTAAAAAATTCCTCTCAATGAGTTATTATGAATAAGAAAAGTTAAACGGGTGTTCAGAATCTTTATTATAAGTTGACCAAACTGAGCATCTCTACAATCATCTTTCCCTGTATCTCACATTATCTCCCTGATCTACTATTGGGAGGAAGTCAGTTGTTATTGCCATATTTATTAATTTAAAGGTCAGATGATTTTATATTTTTTCTATTTGATTTACTATGTGTAAAGTTGTACACAGGATCATAAGTTCATAAATTAGTACCAGGCTAATTGTCCTTGCGGGTCATTCCAAGCCCAGCCAAATACCCCATAGGAGAATGAAACCCTGTACCTTGTGTCTATAAGGTGAATACTTTACCCAATATACCAATTCTCCCACCCTTTTAGACATACTTATATTCTTTAACTATATACATATTAACTTATTCTGATCTTTCTATTTCTATTTATAGTGACAGTATGCATTTTGAAGAGCTATTGAGCACATCCACTTGTCATTTCGCAACTGAGGCAGAATGGACTGACTGTGACCATCCAAAACCTTGAATATTGCACAAACTGATTTAGTCTGCTGAGATCCAGTATGAGTTCTCAAGTCCCCCGTCTTCCTTTGCAATAAGAAGAATCCTGAATAGGTTCCGTATCTCTTCTGGTCGGCGGAACTTCTGGATAACTCTTTCTAGCAGCCCTTCTATTTCTAATGCTGCTGCTTCCCTTTGATTAGGTGGAACATCAGGGATTTTTCTCATTCTAGTAGGGGGAATTTGGGAAATGATATGATATAATTCTCTGCACACAGGAATCTTTTGTTACTGACAGCCAGGCTCTTTTGTGCAGAGACAAGTGCCACTCTGACTGCCTCCAGAGGGCAGCAGTTGGGCCCTCTTCAGGACTGCTGTTAAGGTTTGTCTGAGGAGGAGTCCCTGAAGCCCTGATTCTGTGGGCCACCGCTGCAGCAGGAGTGTAGTCTTCTGTTTGAGATCAACCCTTTGCCCCTGGGAAAGCCACCTCCTTTTAAGTCTTGAACGAGAACTTGGGATTTATGGAACCACATCTTCCTACTGCCTTGCTGACTCTGGGAAAAGGCTCTTTAAGGGATAAAAAAACACATCCCTACGGCAGACAGGGTCTTTCCTTCTTGCTAACATCTGGTGAGCATATCCTTCATTTTAGGCCCAAATAAGGAAGATTCATCATAGGAAGCACTGATGAACGAAGACAAAGGGCTCCTCAAAGTCATATAGCCACATCTAGCCATGTCTCCTAAAGGCTACGCCTGAACTCACCACCTGGGTGCCTTCTGTGCGGAGTCTGCATGTCCTCCCTGTGGTCGCGTGGGTTTCCTCCGGGTGCTCCGGTTTCCTCCCATATCCCAAAGACATGCAGTAGGTGGATTGGACACTCTAAACTGGCCCTAGGTGTGAGTGTGTGTGTGCCTTCTGTGGAAGGTTAGGCGCCGGGCTGGCAACTCGACACCATAAAACCCCACTGCCAATCATGAGCGGACAGGTGATCCGCTGTGGCGACCCTTAACCGGGAAAAAGCCGAAAGAAGAAGAAGTGAGGAAATCATTCATACTGTGCAACTTATAAACAAAGGTGTGGCATCTAGGTCTAAGGAAGTCACTGTTCCACTGTATTCAGTACTCATCAGACCTATCACCCAGTACAATGCCCCTTCTGGTATGTACCTAACCAGGCACAGTCATCAAATGGAACATCCACAGAGGTTCCTCACTACAGGAATACAGGACAGTAAAATGTCCTATGCAGACTGCCTCAAGGTCCTATCCCTGTATTCTGTCTCCTACAGGCTGGTGAGGGGAGATCTATGCCTGGCATACAGTGCATTGTCAGACTTCACTGTGATAGAGCTCCTGCATATCAACAAAACAAACAGCACCAGAATTACCCATTCTAAAGACTTAAATATTGCTTGTGATATAAGCAGGATCTGATGGAGAGACAGGTATGTATCCCACAGTACCACATCTCTGTAACAGGCTTCCCATCCATGTGAAGCAGAGATCCTCCCTAACTCAACTGAAATGAAACTTGGACAACTGGATGGGGAACAGGATATTCATCCCTGACTTGGCACCTATGTCTCTAATGGACACAGGCAAACTATAACTGGTTCATCTCCCAGGCCCCCTGCTTGCAAATGTTTCACCTACTAAGCTCCTGCTTACACTTATCAAAGGTACCAGAACTTGTCAGAGATTTGGGATGCATGGCTAGGCTTAAAAAGGCCCTTGTGGTCATTAACCTAATAAACACCTATGAACCTTTCGCTGCATGGGAGATCAGCCTCATGCACACAATAGGTATCGATTAAAGGGTGGCCATTTGTGAGGAGACTATTTTGGTCCTAAGCAGACATGGACCCAGAAAGAGATTTGGAGAGTTCTTTAGTCAAATCTCTTTAAAATCTTGTAAAATGTGCCAGGTAATTCAACAAGCACAGACCAAAGGTCACTGAAGAGTACGCATGCTTACCAAATCTGTCCAAGGCCCTGGACTCTGTGTTAGAGAGATGGACAGAAGAGCTCTTTTTTGGTAGCTGCTGCCACAACCATGGCAACAACTGGGACCCCCTTGCTCCAGTGTGTCCTATCCTTGGGGCTGAAATTTTGTTTGGACATTTAGGGATGGGCTCTACAGTGTCCGGTTCCTTCTACGGCCGGCAAGAAATGAGACCTGTAAGTTCGTTGGCTGGGGGAGTCACCCAAGACATAGCTGGGCCACACCCAAAAGCCTCTAAAAACAATGATTTCTCTTGGGAGGGGATATCAGAAGACCAAGCACCTTTCTGTTTTAAGAGCTCTAGAATGTCTGCAAATGAGATGTTTTCAGATGGAGAGCTGGGGGACCCCCCTTCATTGAAATCAGGGTCTTCTGTGAGAGACTCCTGAGGGGAATCTAGGTTTCTTCCTTCTACATGTTCTGTTCCGGTGGACATCTTCAGTGGGGTGGTCTGCAGAGATATCAAAAGAGATGTTGGTGCCCCGAAGGACTGAATGAAGACTTGTATGGGCTGGCTGTCCCAGTGGAATGGAAGAACAAGGCTTAGAGCAATGAACTGAAGAAGGTAAAGTTGTCTGACCTGAGAGGAGTTAGGGACATCCTTTCTCTAGGTAAAGTGAATGCCCTCTCTACAATCTCAAAGGCATACTGCCTGGGGGAAACTGAAGTTGACTGCAAAGGAGCCAATACTTCATGAACCTTCAGTTCCTGCAATCCCACAAGCACTTAACCCAAGGAAGGAGTTGGACCTGAGCTGTGAAACGCCAAAGCCCCAAGGGACACAGATGGCTCTGATAGCTTCTGTGTAAACTCAAGTCCCCCGGATCAAGAGCTGACGCTTCTACTCCAGGTGTCCTCCAGCTCTAAAAGGCTCAGACAAATGACTCAGGGAAATAAAGAGACAAAGAACAGACTGTCTTCAGATCTGAAGAAGAAACCCTCAAGGGTATAGAATCCGAGGGCTCTGAAACAGTAAGTCGGACTGGAGAAGGAGAAACCAAAGGGGAAATAGTCATAGGTTGGCTCACAGATCCAATGGGAGACACAGCCAAAAGTACCCCCATCTGGATGTGATCTCTGAGGAATTTTCTCATCATCCTATCCATGTCAGCCTCAGATAACATCCTGGAAGACCTAATAGATGAGGTAGAGGACTGAAGTCTTGAATGTCTAAGGGAGGATTCCTGCAAGAATGGTGAAGGGAGCAGAGATATGACAGGATCAGGTAGGGGAACCAGTTATCAGAACCAATGTGATTCTGATTTTGAAGTAGACGGATCTGAGGTGGTCGGAGCCAATTTTTTAAAAATTTTAGCAGCAGGCTCCAAGGAAGGAGCCGAAGATGTGGGATCCGGCAACCTCTTACGAGATTCTCTCTTTGGAAATTGAGTCGGGCTTTCCCTTATCAAATTTCTTTGAGGAGGTCTGAGCCCCAGCTGCAGCAGAAGTGGAAGGAACAAGGCCCTTCAAAACAAGCTTTCTCCTTCTGTCTGTGAGAGCTCTGGAGTTAAAAACCACAGCAAGTGGAGTAGTCTGTATCTAAATATGCAGCTCCTAAACAGTATATGCATTCCCTGTGGGCATCTGAGTTTGGTATCTTATGCCCACAGGTAATTAATTTTTTAAAGTCAGTAATTTTCTCAGCCATACTGGCCAAATTAAGCTAAAGACAGAACTAGAACTAGTCTATCTGTTTTAATGAATAAGGATAGAAAAATGTAGAAAGGCTAACTATCAACAACCGTAGGCAACAAATACTCTCTAGAATAGAAGGAAAAAAAAAATAGATTTTTAGATAACCTACCAGCAATGGTACCAAGTACCACCAAAAAATCAGTAATGACAGGTAAAAGGTAATCAAGGGAGATGAAGAGTGGATAGTAGAAAAAAATACTAAAAACTCACTATTTAACTGCAAAAACACCCAGAAGTTCGAGAGGGAGAGGATCCGTATTTGTAGCTAAATGGTGACAAATGACATCTGAGGTATGTTAGCTTGGCAGGGCATTGTGGGTAAAGGGAGGAGTTCGAGAATTTGAATCCAAAGATCTGGTAGAAGTGGCAGAGTCAGATCAGAGAATCGTCAGTTGAGGAATGAATGAAAATGACAATATAAGATCCAGCGCTATGGGAAGCACATAATGTCTACATCTTACTTCATCTGTTTGCCTGATCCAACTAATGGGACAGAATCCCAAGCTAACTTTTCCCCCTGCTTGGTATCATGACAGGATACCTTTCAAAACCAAAGCTCTGAAAGAAGCCCTAGTCTGAACATTACATACTTTTACTAAGCATTACAAACTAGATGTGAAGTAGACCATGTTGCTGCAGCACAAATTTCCTCTAGCAAGGAATTTCTGAAAAAGGCTGTGGAAGTTGCCATTTAGTTAAATGAGCTTTTGGTTTAGATGGAAGAATTTTCTTGTTGCTTGAGTAAACAAAAGTAATACATTCTGACAACCACATTTATAAGACTTGCTTAGAAATCTTCTTTCCCAGACTGTTTTGGGCAAAGGAAATTAATAATTGTGAATATTTTCTAAATGACTTGATTCTGTGAAGACAAAAAGCACAGTTGTGTAAGCAAACTTACACTGCTGGAAACTCCTGGGTTTGGGTCTATATTATATATTCGAAGTTTCAAAACTTCGAATCCCATATGTTCGACAACATATGATTGAAGTTTGAAACTTCGAATATATAATAAAACATCAAAAAAATAAATACAACTTACCTTAATGCTCCGAGCAGGTGGGCAAGCCCCCCTGCACCCCCCACACACCCCTTACTTGCATATACCAACTCGAGATTGCACTTCAGTGTAGAAAAGTGAAATTCTCCCATTCTGCACCGTACGGTGCCGTTGCTTTTAACCTTCCAACTTTTCAAAGTTCAATCAAATGGTGTTGACCATATGACATTCAAACTTTGAAAAGTTTGTTCATGTAATAGGAACCTCCTGGGTTCTGCCTGGTGTGATTCTCAAACAATCTGGAAATATATCGCTGATAAGTATATTTCTTGGCATTTTAACCTTTCAGAGTTCTGCATTGTCTTAATTTTGCCTGACTGAATTATTGTTTGCCTGACTGAACTATTTTATATATTTTCTGGCATTGTTTTATGTTTCTCATCTGTCCTGAAACAGTTTCCCCCCTCCCCCCACTCTATTCTTGTATTGTTAAAGTTGGTGGCTTTGCAGCTGCCTGCCCCTACTGTAAATTTGATCTGGGACACCCCTCCCAGTCTGGTGTTCACTCTACTTAATACAAAGAGAACATTTGAGAAGGCCAACCCGCTTAGGTTCTTACCCTCTGGTCCTCCTCCTTGCACTTTACTAAAAAAAAAAATGCACTTTATTTTGCTTTTGTCTCTTCTTAAAAGTACTCAATTGTATTTATTCTGCTGCATTTATTACTGCTTGGTAGTAGCCTGATTAAATTGTAACTGTTATTCTAAGCCTTTCGGTTTAAGCACTTTGGCTTTAGACCAGTTATTTTACATTAAGAAGGTTTGTGGTCTGCACTCTTGTGGGAGGAGGTTAGATTCTGTCCTGAGCTGTGAATTTCTGGTTAAAGGATTATTGTGCCTGCTTATTTGAACTGTTTCTTTCTGAAATTGGTGCGCCTTGTTTGCTGTAGCATAGACTACATTCAGGCATGCTGAATCTAGCTTTGTTTGTATAACGCAATAATCCACACCATGTTTTTTTGGAGAAGGTTAACTGCACCCTAGTGGCAGGAATGTGCAGTTAGAACTTGTCTGATTTAAAACTGCTGGAACAGACCTCAGTTTTCAGCTTTTTTACTGGTTAATTGGGTAATTTGTTTAAATCAGTTTGCTCATTTTCTATCATTATATAAAAATGCACTTTATTCATCTGCTTTTACTGTATTTGTGTTTCTTCCTACTTTATTGCATTTATTAGTGCTTGTTAGTAGCCTGACTAAATTGCAACTGTTATTTTAAGCCTTTGGTTGAAGCACTTGGGCTTCAGACCAGTTGTTTTACATTAAGAAGGTTTGTGGTCTGCACTGTTGTGGCAGGACAGGTAGCTTACATCCTTCTAAGTTGGGAGTTGCTGACTGAAGGCTTACTGTCTGTTATTCTAACAGTGTATTAGCTCTGGTTTAAGCACTTGGGCTTCGGGCCAGTTATTTTACACTAAGAAGGTGTGGTCTGCACTCTTGTGGGAGGAGAGGGTAGATTGTGCCCTTCTGAGCTGGGAGTTTCTGGTTAAACAGTTGTTGCGCCTGCTTATTTGAACTGTTTCTTTCTGAAAATGATACGCCTTGTTTGCTGTAGCACAGACTAAATTCAGACCTGCTGAATCTAGCTTTGATTGTATAACTTGAGCACTAATCCAGCCCATCTTTTTTTGGAGAAGGTTCCCCTGCACCATAGTGGCAGGAGTTTGCAGTTAGAACTTGTCTGATCGAAGACTGCCGGAAAGGGGCTCACGTTTTAGCTTTTTATTGGTTAATTTGTTTAAATCAGTTTGCTCATTTGCTACTGTTATATAAAAAAAAAACAAACAAAAAAAACACTTTATGCATTGGCGCTTAGCTAGGGTTAAACTATTCCTGGCGCCATAAAGTCTGCTCTTCAAATTTTCCCTTAGCACTAGCCAGTTTTTTGGTTTAGCACTCAGAAATCTGTTTCTTTGAGCTCAGCACTCATTCAGAACTCATAAGCACTAAATAAGCCACAAATTACTACAGCACTCAACTTTCCTCACTTGTCTAGAGGAAAAACGTTTTTAGTACTTAATAAATAAGCAACTACTCAGGCATGATTAAGGGTCAGCTCCTAGTGTTTTCTCCTGTCTACCTGATGAATCTGGGCATCTTGGGCCAATGCAGTAATTGCCTCATGTATACAGCAAACCATCTCCTCCTACCACCCAGCACTACAACCTGTGGGAGATGCACTTATATAGCCAAACTGGAAGCAAAGCTCTCTTCATCCAAGACTGAACTAGGTAGTCAAGAGGAGAAGGTAAACACTTGCACCACACTACACTCATCATATAGTCCCTCAAAACCTACAGCACCAAAACACACACATAGCAACACAAAACACACACCTACATTCGCGGAGGCTCTCAATAAAAATCTGCTCAAGCAACAGAGACCTCCAAAACAGAAACGCATGCAACCTCCACCCCTCCAGCACAACCCAAATGACACATAGCTCACAAACTCAGTGTGCCACTCAACGACAGCCCGCAAGGTATAACAACGTACCAAACACTCTAGTCATAGGTGACTCTACAGTTAGGCACACTGATGTTCCACTCACCAGGCTAAACAAGGAGAAAGTTACTGTCAGCTGCCTGTCGGGTGCCAGGATCTGCCACATAATGCATGCACTCAGGTCACTCCACAAGTACAAATATGACTCTGTCATTGTCCATGTTGGTGTGAGTGACCCGAGATGTACCTCCCTGGACTACATGAAAAGAGACATGGAGGAGCTCTCTGATCTTGTAGCCCAGTCAGGTATGACACTAGCCCTGGGTAGCATCCTGCCATCACCCAGAATACCACAGTACAAGGACAAAATGATTGACTTCAACAATTGGCTAAGCTTCTGGGGTCATTCTAAGATGATCCAATATCGGTCTGCCTGGGATGACATGATCAACAGACCACGATGCTTTGCCAGAGATGGCCTGCACCTGTCGCCCTTGGGATTCTGGATACTGGCTAAGGCTCTTGCAACCCTATAGTGCCTTTTTAAGCAAGGTTCAAATGACAAATTCACCACTGTAACAGGTACAAGCAAGCAAAATCTGAGGGCAATGCTACTCAATGTTAGACGTCTAAACCTCAAAATGCACTTACTCGAGGCACTCCTTAAAATGGAGAACATTGACATCTGTGCAGTAACAGAGACCTGGTTCTAGGCTCCAGAGAGCACCCCTGCATTACCAGGCTATAATTCATTCCACACCTTTCGGCCACCTAACCTGGACCGAAACACTAAAGGTGGAGGCGTGTCCATATTCATTAAGGATATCCACACCTCCAGGCTAGTTGCTCAGCATAATGCATCCGAGATTATCCAAGTGAAACTAACTCTGTGCAAGACTGCAATCCAAATTGTAACTTGCTACAGATCCCCCACCATGCCCCAGGATTCCCACTCCTCATTTCTTGATACACTGAAAAACATTAGGGTGCAACCAAACACCCTAATAATGGGCGATTTCAACTACCCCACCATTAACTGGGAGAACTAGTCATGTGCCAACTCTTTTGCTCAATGTTTTCTGGAATTCATAAATTCCAACGCCTTGGATGAACTTATCCATACCCCTACCAGGGGCAGCAATATCCAAGACCTGGTCATTACCAACATGGGCGACCGGTGTTCCACACCAGAGGTCAATTCCACGTTGGTCAGATCCGACCACAAGCTTATCAGCCTAGACATCCACATCCCGCCCCCACCCCCCTATTAGGGAAACCACTGTAAAAAATTTTGCCAAAGCCGACATCATGCTTCTTAAGACAGAAGTGGCAAACTTCATGACACCCATGCAGACGGACAATAGAGGTACGACTGCTGAATCCTACACAAATGCAATTTATAAGCACTTACACGAGTGCATGGATCGTGCTATCCCTAACAGAACCAAGATGCTATCCTCCAAAAAAAGGAAGCCAATCTGGTGGTCCCCTGCCATAAACAAACTCTACAACAGAAGAAAGAAACTGTTGCAAAAAAGAGTAAAATCCCATGACTGGAAGAAATCCCTGGTCAACCTCAGTAAGAAACTCAGATCCCTCATAAAATCCTCCAAAGCTAGTTATGAAAACAAAATCGCCACTGATTCTAAAGACAACCACAAAGCATTCTATAGCTATGTCAAAAATCTCAATGGCAACACTCATATCTGCTCTGAGGTACAGCACAATGGCACTAAATATACAGAACCAACTGATATTGCCAACATCCTTGCAGACAGGTTCAGTGCCAACTTTACCCCCCCCTCACCCCCTAAAGGGCCCATCACTATACCGGAAGAATGCAAAGTTCCTGTAATCACAGCTGCACAGGTAAAAACCACACACTCCAAAGCCATGAACAGAGCATCCTTGAGACCAGACAACATCCCAGGCTGCATTCTACATGAACTACAGAATGAACTGGCACCCCACCTAAGCACCATGTTCGATCATTACCTCACCTCAGGCTTTGTGCCCACTCGATGGTTATCCCATTCCACAAAGGGGGAGCCACCATGGACCCCGGAAACTACCGCCCCATTAGCCTAACGAGCTTGGTCTGCAAAGCCATGAAACGCATCACCTTGGAAATTATAAACTAAGACATTGGTAATCTCCACACACTGGACCCCACCCAGTTCGGGTTTGTAAAAGGCAGATCATGTCTCCTAAACCTGACTTCTTTGAAGCAGTCACCAAAGCCGTAGGCGAGGGTAAGGTGGTTCACACAGCCTATCTAGATCTCGCCAAGGCTTTTGACACCATCCCCCACTCTGGAGTTATAGATAACTCACTAAACTAGGTATAAATCCCTATTTCACAAGATGGGTTGCCAACTGGCTCACTGACAGAACCCACACTGTGAAAGCAGCAGACTCCAAATCTGACTTCAGACCAGTGACAAGTGGAGTACCACAGGGTTCCGTCCTGGGTCCTCTCCTGTTTGGTGTCTACTTTTCTTAAGTACAGGCTAACACAGAAGGTCTTTGGCTAACGAAGTTCGCAGATGACTGCAAACTAGGAGCCATAATTGAAACTCCTAACGATGTGGACATCCTACAAAAGGGCCTCACTGAGACAGATGCCAGGTGTCAAAGCCATGGCCTCAAACTCAATGCCAAAAAGTGCACTGTCATCCCCTTTGATAAAAACTCTGTACCCATGAGCTACCACATAGATGGTGGTCTACTTAACACCTAAAGTGTGACAAGAGACCTTGGGACACAGGTGGACAATAGTCTCTCCTTTGATAATCACATTGCCACAGTAGTCAGGAAATCCTTCTACATGGCTCATCCAAGAAAAAAAAGAGGTCACTGTTTTCCTCTACTCGTCACTCATTAGACCTATTATAGAGTACAACTCCCCTTTTGGTATGTACCTCACAAGACATCTACAACAATTGGAAGGGCTGCAAAAATACCTCACAAAGAGGATTACCGGCCTCAAACAGATGCCCTACGCAGACCGTCTCGTCGCATTCGCCTACTCAGAGGTAATCTCTGCCTAACATACAAAGCTATGTCAAACCCAGAGCTGTTGGACATGCTCCACCTCAAGAAATCCTAGTCTCTCCAAGCTACATGCTCTAGGGACCTAAACCTCGTCACCACAATAAACAGAACATGCTGGAAGGATAGATTCCTGCCCCAGAGACTTTCCATACTCTGGAACAAAAAATCTTGACTGGATGGGAAAAAGGAAATTCACCCCAAGGATCACCTCTGTGGCTCCTCTTGACAGGGGCACAAGAAAATAATTTTCTTGTGCGGCGAAAGCCAGGGTACCTTTTTGGCTAGGCTTATATAAGCCCTAGGACTGATAGCCTAGTACCTACCTATGAAGTACAGTTGTGTAAAATCACACCATAACAGTAGATGTCCTCCTGTTCACTGTTGCAGTATTCATAACATGTGGGATATCCTACCAAGGACAGCTCAATGCCCGGCCAGTGTATCAAAGCCTGTAAATCCTACTAGTATCCTCCTAGACATCAGGTGTATGATTTCCTGCACAGGCATAAGGCATAAATGTGATGTACAAATGTTCCATACTCAGAAATGAAGTGCAACAAAAGAACTACAGCCACCTCAGTAGAAAGGAGGATATGTACAGAGGGAAAAAAACACAAGAGACGGTCAAAGACCCTTCGGCCAGAAAGAGTTCCCAATAGAAGAAAGAAAACAAAGGAGGCAGGAGGGTGGGACTGAATACTGTAACAATGAAAAGAAGGACATTTACTGTTATGGTAAGATTTTACTAACTGTACTACGTCCTTCCATACCAGTGCTCTGGTATTTATAATATGTGAGAGATTACCAAGGCTACAGAAAAGGATGGGAGGACGAAGGCATAGATAAGCCCTCTACAAACCCATGAAGGACAGCCTTGGCAAATCCTACCCTGGCTCCTCTGGAAATTACAACCAACTTGTAATGTTTAGTAAAAGTGTAGGCAGAGGACCAACTGGCAGCTTCAAGGCTTGACCTAGTATCCAAACCCTTGAAGACATCTCGAGAAGAAGCCACTGCTCTCATAGAATGAGCCCTAACTGAAGCAGAAAGTGGTTTTCCATGACCAGGATAACAAAAATTAATGGCCTCAGAAATCCAGGAGGAGATGGTTTGCTTAGAAACTACCAAACCCAATGTCTTGGTATGAAAGGAAACAAAAAGCTACTCAGATTTGCCGATAGCCTTTGTCTTACTCAAATGATACCTCAGCTATCTATGAAGATCCAAGGTATGAAGACCCTTCTCACTAGCAGACTGTGCAGAAAGAAAAAAGGAAGGAAGCTGGAAATACTGATTAAGAAAAACTCATCGACTACCCTGGGTATAAATGAAGGATAAGTACACAGAAGCACTCTGTCCTTACAAAAAATCAAAAAGAGGGGAATAGCTATCAGAGCCTGAAATTCAGAAACTGTCTTAGCTGAAGTAAGAGGAACCAACAAAAGTCTTCCAGGTGCAGGGTTGCGAGGAGGAGGAGGAGGAGGAGGAGAAGGTGGGCTTCAAAAGGAACAGGAGTCAGTTTTTCAAGAACAAAATTAAGGTCCCAAGAGACAGGAAAAGGTTTTCTTGGGGGTCTGATATGAAGGATACCTTTAAGGAATTGTTTGATCACAAAACATGTAGCCAGAGGTGGGTTCAAGGGCAGATTGTTGACAAGTGAGATTTAACAGAAAAATATGCTAAGCCAGAGTGAAGCAATTTACATAAGTAAGAAAGGACTAAAGAGAGGTCCACTAAAAAGATCCTGGTGATGCTCGATACACCAAACATAAAATCTTTTTCATTTATCCATATGGGTTTTTCTTGTAATGTGTTTCCTGGCCTCTTGCAAAACTGTAAGCCTGTCCTTGGAAAAGTGGTGTCTAAATGGGATCAAAAACCTACCACCCACAGTGTCAACTGAACAGTGGACAAGTGAGGGTGAATGAGAGAACCTGCTTCATGTGTGGGAAGATCCATTCAGTGAGGTAACCAGTGATGATTGCACCTGGTCAGGTGAAAGAGGAGGGGAACCAGTGCTGTCTGGGTCAAAAGGGAGTAATCGACAAGTTTCTTGGGGAGTCCTTCTTGATCTTGCGCTGGATGCTGGAAAGAAGAGGAGGGTAAGCATAAAGGAACAGTTCCTTCCAAGAAAAAGACATGGCATCCACCTTCCAAGTCAGAGGACTTGGGGCACTGGAACAGAAGCAGGGAAATGTCAGTTCAGAGGGGAGGCAAAAATATCCACTTGAGGAATATCCCACCAATATACTATGTTCAGGAACATGTCTCTGTTAACCATCTATGAAGCTCTGTACTGGACCTTCTCAGTTTGTCACTAAATTGTGTTCTGAAGAGATGCAGATCACCTAAACGGTTACCTGATGATGGATAGCCAAATCCCAGACTTGAAGGGCTAGTCTGCAAAGAGGATGTACATGACTATGAGGTTCCCCACCCCAGATAGGAACAGACTGTGAATAGCTCCTGAGCAGGGGTAAGAGCATGAAAAGGCAGGCCCATATTGAGGGAGATGTGCTGAATCCTGCGGTGCAACTCAAGTTTGAAACAAGAAAGTAAAGGAACTGGAAACTCCACAGGGTGGAAATGCTGGAGCTAAACTGTGTTTAGTTGCCACAGAAATCGCATGTGAAGCTCCGCAAAGTGGAGAATGTGAATAGCAGATGCCATGAACCAAAGGAGTCTAAGAAATTCCCTTGCAAAAATGAGAGAAAGGGAAGCAGAGTCTTGAAGTTGGTTGTTAGGGAGAGAACCTTGGAAGAAGGAAAAGAAACCAACATTGGAGTGGCTTGAATTGTGTAACTCAACTGTGGTCTCTTCAGAAGGCATCAGATTGGACTTTTTGAATCCCAAACTGTACAGAAGGAGCATGATGAAGTTTAGATCCTGCAAAAGCCTGGATTTGGAGGGAGACTGAAGAAGCAGGTCATCCAGATATGGGAATATATGGATTCCCTGAAGCCTGCAAAAGGCTATAACACGGGCCAGACATTTGGTGAAAACTGTAATATCTATTGTTATGGAAAGTTAACTTACACAACTGTACTATGCTATTCATGCTGTTGCCTTAGCTATATGGGTAATTAATTAAGCTTAAAATAGCTGGGAAGTGGAAGAGTCCAGGAGCCCCTGGAGAATGGTCCTAGCAAAGCCTGTCCTACACCTGGAAAAGGCTTTGCAAAAGCATGGGCAGAGCACCAAGTTGCTGCTTTTAGAATATGTCTAAAGTCCAACCCTTTCCAAAATGCCTTTGATGAAGTTAAGGCCCTGGTACAGTGAGACTTGACATACTTTTGTTGTGGCGGGAATAATACAAGGTAGCCTGAGTCAATCATTTGGAAATGGTCTGCTTTGACACAGGTTGTCCAGTCTTACCTTCACAACTGATCAGAAGTTTTGAAAGAATTTGTTCAGTCAAGATAGCACCAGAGCTCTTTGTGGACATCCAAAATATGAAATATACTTTTTTACTTATTTTTGAGTTCTATAAAGGAAACAAGGATAGATTGGCTAAAGATAAACTCTGATACCACTCTAAGAACTAATTCTTCTTTTATGCCTAATGAAACACTATCTCTATGGAAGATGAGAAAAGGCTGACCCACCATAACAGCCTGCAACTCGGATACTCTTCTTGCGGAGGTTAGAGCAATTAGTAAAACTGCTATCCACGAGAAAAAACTCAAGTCAGTCAGATGAGCTGGTTCAAATGGAGCAAGTGTTAGTTCCTCTAACAAAAAAAAATTGATTTCAAGTAGGCAGCGATCTCCTGGGAAGCTTCTTGGATAAAACCCCCTTCAAAAACATTTTCACATGAGACTGCAACGAAAGAGGTGGATCCATGGGCAAACATGCTGAAATGTCTAACAAATAAACCTTGATAGAGGAGTAAGACAGGCCATAGGATAGTAACTCACACAAATACTGTAAAACTAGAGAAACTCTACCCTGAATGGCTGATAACTCTTCTATTAGTACCAACAAAAAAACATTTTTGCATTTTCTAATGTATGATTTTCTAGTAACAGGCTTTCTTAAGCCCCCCATTAATACCTGCTGCACATCCTTAGTAAACAGCTGTCTAAAGAGAATTAAGATCCTACTATCCAGGTAGTCAGGTGTAGTTGTTTGGGGGTCAGAATGTATTAAACACCCCTGATATTGTGGTAAATGCCCCTGGCCAATTCAAAAGGAGGGGAGACCCACTGTTGCCTGGGCCAGAAAGGAGTTGTGACAATAATCGTTGGAGAGTCCTTCTGAATCTTCAGAAGTACCCTGGATATCAGTAGAGAGGTTGGAAAAGCATGCAGAACATTCTTGTCCGATGAAAAGAAAAGGAATCTGTCTTCCAGCCCTCTTACACATTGAGTCTTGGGAACAAAAATTTACCAAACAATTGTACAGAGAATGCAAAAAGGTTTACCTAAGGAATTCCCCACAGATGGATCAAACATTGGAAGACCCCTGATTCAGTATCCATTCATGAGGATCTTCCTTCATCCTATTCAGTTTGTCTGCCTCAATTTACGCTGATGTAATTTAAGATTCATGTAAAGTGAGATTATACTGTAAAGTTATATTCCAAGCTAACATGGTGTAGTCTGCAGAGGGTAGTATCTAGTTCCCCCTTGTTGGTTATGTACCACATCACTGTGGTATTGTCTGTGAACACTTGAAAAGGTCATGCAAACTAGATGATTCAAAGGGATGACAGCATTTATAAACACTAGCATCACTTTTATGTTGGTATGTTTTGATCTGCCTTTTTTCTCCCAAAGACCCTGGTCTTTTGCACCCACTGATACTACTCCCAAAGCAAGTCTGAAGAGAGTCTTTTGTGACTGACTACTTTGGTTCAGGAGGGGAGGATGGAGACCTGGATTCTGAGAAGTTTGACGTCTCCACCAACTGAATTCCCTTTTCACAAATCCCAGAACTGGAACTTGAAAAGACAACGAGTGTTAATTTTGAGACCAAAGAGATTTCAGATACCATTGTATATTTCTCATGTAAATCCTTTCAAGTGATATCATGAGAACCATAGAAAACAGGAGACCCAGAATCCTGAGGTATTCCCTCACTGTGACAGAGGTCAGAGTGGAAACCCCGCTGGAATAGATCTAAAGACAGATCTAATTTATCCTGTGGAAGACCATCTTTTTGTACTGAGGTATAAAGCAGACAGCCCATAAATATAATTCTGAGAGGCAGAGAGACAAAAAGCTTTTTTAATACTCTCTCTGAATCCCAGCCGGAGTAGGAGATCTCTTACCCATGAAAGAGATTCCAGACATTCTGAAAAAGACAGTGCAAAGATAAGCAAGTCATTTAAATTTGGTAATGTATAGGTATGTTATAACCTGCAGTGGGATATGATAGGAATTCCCTCCAGTACAGCTCTTTTGAGTGTGTACCTTTAACTCCCAGTGTGTGTGGTATGAGCCTTAAAAAATGAAGTTATCACCGGACAGTTCTAATAAGTACTCACTGAAGGAGGTCAAATATCAATGCAGTTGTGTTTGCTATCATACATGCTTCAAGATAAAATATTCTGATCCCTTGTAAGTAGCATGGTTTTGGAATTTTTAATGCAAATATGAACAAGCAATATTTGATGCCTAGAGGTACAGTAGGAGGTAAATGCAGAAACGCCTGGAGGCATACTCAGCTGTAATGAGTTAAAACATTTGGAGCAGTAGATAGTCCAAAGGATAAGGCAAAGAACTGATAATGTGATCCAAAAACACAGGAAGTGATGCCATGCAGCTTTTAAATCTAAGTTTACTAGAAAACTCAAATGAAGAAGAAGCGGTAAAAAGACTGTGAAATAAAAGCATCTTGAACATGGGCACTCTCACAGATTTTGGAAAGAAAGGTCCAGAATTGGTCTCCAAGACCTTTCTTTCTATTGTACTAAAAACATTTTTCAGTAAAATCCTTAATTCTTTCCCTAACTGAGGGGGTAAAACAGCTTCTATTACCCCCCCCCCCCACCCGATACAGCACAGGATGCAAAACAAGAGGAAAGAGAAGAGACAGGTCGGGCAGATGAGGAAGAATCACCTGAAAAGGAGGAATTTCCTCCCACTTCCATCTGTAACCTAGACAGATCACATTCAATGCCCATTTGTTATAAACCATCTTCTTCCAAACAGAGAAATGAAGATTCAGACTTTCTGGAATGGATAACAGACTGCCAGGTTTGGCAAGGACACAACAAGGTGCCTTACTTAGTCATTCTGACTTGTATAACTGCCTTTTGTTTTGGTGGATCCTGCTTTCTTCTTGGAACCTCCTTGCCATTACTTTTAAATGTCTGTTTGCCAGCATTCTGCTGAGACTAATGAGCAGAGAATCTTTTTGGTGAATTTTGGGGGGGGGGGGATGAGAATCAGTTTACCTCTCTCACACACTTTTTGATAACCCCTGTAGCAGTCTCTCCATAAACTAAATCTCTATCCAAGGAAGAATTCAAAATTTCATTTGACATTTTCCAGAAGGTTCTGAAAGTGCAACCAGGCAAATCTCCTTAAAATAGTAGCAGTATCTAGAGAGCCATAAAAACATTTAAGTTGAGTAGTGACTTGAGAAATGTCAAAGACTAAATTACACAATGCAGATTTTTCCTCACAAGAGAAAACTGAAATCAAAATATTTCAAATACTTTCACAATTAGGATACTCTCTAACGTAGGAACCTGACAGTTTAGACTTCTAAAAGTCAAAGCTGCAGAAGCATACACCCCCTCCCAAACTTATTAAAAGCTTTACCATCTTAATCAGAGGAATAAGGAGGAGGATTAGAATTAACAAAATGTCTAGGAAGCAGCAGCAGGATTTGCTAAATCTATAGCTACTGGGTCAGGTCTGTGACAAGTGTATAAAAACTTGAAAGAATGAGAAACTTTATACAATCTGTCTGCATTTTTTGGGACAGCAGAAAGGTAGGCCTTAAACATCACCTCCTCATCCTTACAAGGTACTTTGGTGGGCAAGAATCCTCTCTGTTTCATCAATTTTAGGTCATCACCAAATGAGGTGTCCTCAGGAGAGGATTGTGGGAGAACACACTCTATCACCCACATTCTGTGCCTGATGTGAAGGACTCCACCGGGGAGTCCAAGTCATACCTCTCAGCCAGAAAACATCAAAAATCTGGACAAGACACAAGAAAAATAGGTACAAATCTGTATGCTGATTAATGTAAAATTTGCATACATAATTAAGTAACCCCGCCCACTCCACCGGAATTGTGGGATACCAACTTTCAAATGCAACCTGAAGAACAGACAAACAAAATATGGCACCAGAGTCCCATTACCTGGCTATTTCGCCCCATTTACCATAAACACTAATGTGTGCATACTGCTTTACTTCTACAATGATTATTTGGATTTTATTCTTACATTTTACAGCACAACGCACAAACACTAATAGATATCTTCTAAACAAAGCAATACTGTCTCACAATGAAAATAGACTTGGCATTAAAGCTTCTCTGCCCTTGAAACTCACACCACATCCAAAGAAAATGCATCTGACCAGTGGTGGATAAAGATTACCTATGGGCTGTTTTCAAATCATAGGCCCCTTGCAAACAAAACAAGAAACATACATGCATTCTTTGATACACCTTCCTGACTATTAAATTATATTCCTTGTATAATACAGCACACTTGTTAGACTTAAGTTAGAGTGCATTTTAAATTTATTGTTTGAACATTTTTCCTGTAGGCAATGAATCAAAATGCATGAACCAATAATGACAAAACCACCCAATTCAGAACATTTTCATCATGTCTACCTCCACACACACACACACACACACACACACACACACAATATATGGGTGTGTGTGTGTGTGTATACATATATATATATATATATATATATATATATATATATATATATGACAGTAGTGTAAGCCATAGGCATCTTTGCACAGCTTCTCGCACTTATTTTCAATTTCAGTTTTTTTTTTGGGGGGGGGGACAACAAAAGGCCAAAAATCAGGGACACATTTTAAACAGTGCTTGTATAATTTTGGAAAGTTGCTAGAATAAAATGTTGTGTTACCACCCTGCATTTCACTGCCAAGTCTTGAACCCAAGCCCCTGTGCACTACAGTAAGAAAACACACCACCAAATCAGCAGTTTTCTGAAAGACAGGAAGACTGAAACTTAAATAGTATCACTTACTGAATTCAGTTCTCACTTCTCATCATAGCTCTCAATGTCTTAGCACAAAAACCTGGACAAAGCCAATAATGGCAGAATACAGCCCCAAAATAGGAACAAATTTCAAATACTGATCTTATAAACTTAGAAAATTGCTAGAATAAAAGGTTTTGTGTTTCCATTTATTTTCTGAAGAATATGAAGTCTGAAATTGAAATGCCTGTCATTGTTTAGTGAATTCAACCCTTCAGTGATTTGCCACAAAAAATCCTGAAAAACACAGATTTAATAAGGAATAGAACATAGATATGAGGTATAAATTCACAAGTGGCGGCTAGGGACTTTACGCTTGTTACCTGTACCCAAGGTACAAGGTTTGAGCCAGAGTACCTCTAGCCACCAGGTGTATTCATTGAGGGGCATTTTCACACACTTTTCCTGAAGTAAAATGTTTCTCCAGATAACAATCAGCAAAGCTCTGCAGCAGCAGCCGTTTCCTCCGTGCAGATAACTCCACCATTGAAATACCAACTCTGTTCAACAACTAATGCTCTGTAGCAGTCATTTACCCACTCACAGATCCATTCAAACAGCCAGCTGGAAAGCAGATGAGCCCTTGAGCTCAATTCCAATAGGCTGACGGTGATGACTTCAGATTAAAAAGGCACAAAAGAAAAAAAAATTAAAAACAGTTGGAAAAAAATCGGAAATGAAGGGGTGCCACTTGAGAATCATGGCACCCCATTATTTGGACCCCAACACACTGTAAAAACTGAGTAATTCGGTGTGGTCCAAGTGTCCCCCACTTACGGATGCTCTTCCTTCGGATATCTGAGTGGGACTGATCAGTTTCTCCACAGATTTGGTTCTTCTGTGTGTCTGGGAACCACAATGAAACAGCTGAGAAGCAGATAGAAGGGTATTTTGAGGTGGAGCCAGTGCCAAAGAATGGTCTGTAATCTGTATCAGTGGGGATGTTATAATCCTCTCAACAACCTCCAATGTTGGATCAGGATCTACTGTTAATGGAGAATCTGCCTCCAGAGTCAAATCATCCTCTACCAAAGCAGAAGCAAGCAGTACTGAAGACCCTACTTGAGGAACATGATGGCCTCAAGACATAGAAAGATGCCAACAGCCTGAATGCTAACGACTTAGTTACCAAAAACAGCCCCCATAAGTTGGCAAAAAAGTTGCTGTACAGCCAGCTTCAAGCAGTTGGTTCAGAAATTCATTTGACCCCAACAATCTCAGAGTCAAGTGTTAGATGCAATGTAATCACAGCCAAAGACAAAGAACTTATTGAAAACACTAGACTCAGAGTCAGGTAGGCTGCTGACCACAATCGCAGATAAAAGTGCCAGGGAAAGAGGTTTAACAGCTTCCAGAGCCAGGTGTGTAAGGGAAGTCAGGAAATGGCACAGAAGAGATGGACAGTTAAGGAGTGAAAAATCTGTAGTGGCAAAAATGAAAATCTGTTCTATCATTTGCAAAGACTTGGGCTCAGTGGCTAGCAGCAAGGTGAAAAGATATTGTGATCACAGAGACTTGGGTGATCTTGTCTGTCACTTACAAGAACCTACCTAAGATATCTGGCTAGGAACTCACTCCACGTTGTCAAGAAGTTTTTAAAAAGGTCTGTGATTATTTGGCAGCATCCTTCAGGACAAGTTGTAATGGAGGGATAATTACTTGTCCCTTATTCCACCCACCCAACACACTGGTTTAACTACTTCTAAAGAGAAAGCAAAGGAGCAAAAGGACTGTTCACAGTGGACTTTAAAGGATTCGGACTCTCCTCCAAAGAAGGTGTCATCTAAACAGAATCTGTGGGAGAGCTGTTTCATTACCCTTTGTTCATCTAAGAATGTAGGACTTCTAGATCACAAGAATCCCTTCCTTCGGGGCACGTGAAGGTGGCAGAGATTCTTCTACATCCAGAGTGACTTAGTCGAGAGTCGAGTTTCTTAATAGAGAAAGACCTATTCTAGAGAGCTGAGAGAGGAGGATGGAGTGAGAGATGGTGTCAAATGCTTTCGATAGGTCTCGGAAAAGAGCTGATACAATACTTCCCTTGTCTCAGGCTTTGACTGTGTCTAAGAAGGAAATGAGAGCAGTGCAGGTGTTATGTCCTGGGTGGAACCCATGCTGTGTGGGGAAGAGAATGTTGTTTTCTAGTAGGAAATCTAAAAGTTGTTTCTGAATGCATTTTTCTAGGATTTTGGGGATAGGGGAAAATATAGCAATGAGACGGAAGTTAGAGATGTCGGTAGAGGGGCCTCCTTTATGAAGAGATAATATTCTAACTTTTTTCCATATAGTAGGGACAAAGGATTCCTGGATAGATCTGTTAATCAGAATGCTTTTATGGGATATGCCACTGAGTCTGCAGAGAGTTTAAGAAATTTGGCAGGAATGTTATCAACAGAGTTTGAGCAGGGTTTTAATTGAAGTAGTTTTTTGACAAACCAGGTAGGGATGGGAGAGAGGTTGAAAGGTGTTGTTTGGGTGGGGAGTTTCAGTGGATGGAAAGATCTGGTGAATATAGCAAGGAGAGTTTGGGATATTTTGAGGAGGACTATGAGATAGAGAGGAAATAGTTGTGGGGTTTGGGAGAGAACAGGAGAAGGTAGACGTTATGTTGGCAATGGCGTCAATAAAATATGAGTTAAAGACACTTGCCATTTGTTCAGGAGGTTTGTCAGGGTGTGGACAAGGAATGGGTTTTGTACCTGGGGATATGAGGTTAATGGAATTCCAGAAGGATTTTGGGTTACTATTTCTGAGATTTTGTTGGTTCTAGAAATAGTACTGCTTGTCTTTTACACTGAGTTTTTTGGCTTGGTTACGGAGCTTTTTATATAGAAAAAGTTTAGATGTATCTTTGGATTTCAGCCATGCTTTGTCCCTATTATGCATTATTTCTTTGGTAGTTTTGGTTAGCCATGGGGCATTGTGTTTTTTTTCTTTTGTATCTAGAAGGAGCTAGAATATCTAGTAATTCAGGGAAAGATTTATTGAAGTAGTGTACTGCGTTGTCCAGGGGGAGAGTTTTTAGGGTGTTCCAGTTTATGCTATTTAGGATGCTGTTAAATATACTAGGGTTGAAATTAGAGAGGTTTTGCACCAATTTAATACTGTTTTTTTTGGGAAGGCTGAGCATGCTCGGATTGAGAATGAGGGGAGGTGATCACTAAAAGAGTTAGGCAAAGTGCCAGAGGAAATGAGTTTGGATGGATTTGAAACTAGAATCCTATCAAGGATGGATCCGGCATTGGTTCTGTTATTGTACCTAGTAGCATTATTAATAAGTTGGTTGAAGTGGAAAAGGTTTACACTGGCAAAAGACTGATCAGAGGAGAGAGAGGACCAATTGATATTCATGTTCCTGAGGACAATTGTTTCATTTGTTATGTTGTAGGAAAGCCAAGATAAAATATCTTCTAGTGTTGGAATGTTGTTACCGGGTGGTATATATATAGCACAGTAATACAAAGTTTTTTTTAACTGGTTAATTTCAAGAAAGGAGATTAGAATCTCGGCATTATGGAATTTAGGTATATAACCACTATAAAGGCTAATATTGAGTATGTCAGGATAGATAAGGGCTATGCCACCCCCTTTTTCTTTTGTCTATCTACCCTAATGATATTATAGTTGGGGGGGGGGGATTTCAGGGCTTAAGTGGAACCTGTGTGTTGAGAGACAGCCTTACAAGACTATCTGCAAATATACAGAGCTGAGTATATTGTTCTGTATTATAGAGCTAAATTGTTGCTTAGATATCTGTTGTCTTACTGTTCTGCAAATATACAGAGATCAGTATATATTTTTTTGGTTTTATAATTTGCACTCTGATTCCTCACATCTCTGTTGAAACCGTCCCCCCCATTTTGGTTTCAATAGCTTGCGTTAGGTTCCCTTAATTTGACCTGTTAATGGCAGCAGTCTGCATTTAAAGTGGAACCTGTGTGTTGAGAGACAGCCTAACAAGACTATCTGCAAATATATAGAGCTGAGTATATTTTTCTGTATTATTCTGTATTATAGAGCTAAATTGTTGCTTAGATATCTGTTGTCTTACTGTTCTGCAAATATACAGAGATCAGTATATATTTTTTTGGTTTTATAATTTGCACTCTGATTCCTCACATCTCTGTTGGAACCCCCCCCCCCCTGTTCTTGGTTGTAGTTTAAATTTGGTGGCTTTTGCAGTGCCCGCCCCACTGTAGATTTGATCTAGGACACTCCCCCAGTCCCATCTCTTTACCGCATTCTAGCTAATAAACCCTTTCTGGACTTGCTTTTAGTCCTTTTTAATTTAATTACATTTTTTCAAACTGTGTGTAGACTAATATTGCTACATACTCAAGTGTGCCAGCTTGCACTGCATGTGAATTATTTTAACTACTGTTTTTGCTACTTTTCTGAAAAAAAAAATTGTAAGCCTGTTTCCTACCTTTCCTGTAATTAGTGTTCCAGATACAGATTTGCTGTATCCAGGACTATTTGTAAGCTTCTGAGCCCCCCAAGCCTTTCTGTGTTGGCGGGAAGCCTTCTAGCTTATCAGTGGGAGTGGTAAGCACTAGGTAACCTGTCTACCACATAAGGAGTGGTTCTGGCCCAGAATTTGTAGTTATTGGCCATTTGAGCGGTCTTCCATCTCTCTCAACTTTCTGATTTGAAGGCCTGCATTTGCACTTGTTTCTGTCCTGTAACTCCTGGGCCCATCTCATTTGCTCACGCAAAAAAAAAAAAAATGTATCTGCTTTTACTGTACTTGTGTTTCTTCCTACTTTATTTTGCTTTTGCGTCATCTTAAAAGTACTCAATTGTATTTATTACTGCTTGGTGTAACTCATTCTAAGCCTTTTAGTTTAAGCACTTGGGCTTCAGACCAAAGAAGGTTTGTGGTCTGCACTATAGTGGCAGAACAGGTAGTTTACATCCTTCTAAGTTGGGAACTGCTGATTGAGGGCTCAAGTGTCTGTTATTCTAAAAGTGTATTAATTCTGGTTTAAGCACTTGGGCTTCAGGCCAGTTATTTTACATTAAAAGGGTTCGTGGTCTGCACTTTTGTGGGAGGAGAGGCTGGACTCTGCCCTTCTGAGCTGGGAATTTCTGGTTAAAGGCTTATATTGCCTGCATATTTAAAATGCTTCTTACTGAAATTGGTACACCTTGTTTGCTGTAGCATAGACTAGATCCAGGCCTGTTGAATCTAGCTTTGTTTGTATAACTTGAGCACTAATCCAGGCATTCTTTAAAGTATTCAATTGTATTTATTACTGCTTAGTAGTAACTTGATTAAAGTGTAGCTATCATTCTAAGTCTTTTGGATTAAGCACTTGGGCTTCAGACCAGTTGTTTTACATTAGGAAGGTTTGTGGCCTGCACTGTGGTGGCAGGACAGTTAGCTTACATCCTTCTAAGTTGGGAACTGCTGATTGAGGGCTCAGTGTCTGTTATTCTAAAAGTATATTAATTCTGGTTTAAGCACTTGGGCTTCAGGCCAGTTGTTTACATTAAGAAGGTTTGTGGTCTGCACTGTAGTGGCAGAACAGGTAGCTTACATCCTTCTAAGTTGGGAACTGCTGATTGAGGGCTCAGTGTCTGTTATTCTAAAAGTGTATTAGTTCTGGTTTAAGCACTTGGGCTTCAGGCCAGTTATTTACATTAAGAAGGTTCGTGGTCTGCACTCTTGTGGGAGGACAGGCTGGACTCTGCCCTTCTGAGCTGGGAATTTCTGGTTAAAGGCTTATAGTGCCTGCATATTTGAACTGTTTCTTACTGAAATTGGTACACCTCGTTTGCTGTAGCATAGACTAGATCCAGGCCTGCTGAATCTAGCTTTGTTTGTATGCTTGTTGTTGGTTTGCTTGTTATTTCCCTGAAACGCTAATTCCACCTAAAATGGGGCTTTTCAGCGCTTCTGTGGATCCCTAGTGATATCTGCATTGCTTACTGTACTTATTTCCTTGTTTCACTTGAAAGAAAGTTACTGTTTGTCGTTTTTGCATTTAAGTTACCTGTAACACATTGCATTTAAGAGACCTGGCACTTGCTCATTAAAGCAATTATATAAGTCAGCACTACAAAATTAAAAGCACTACACCCTCACAAACTCCCATTGAGTACCTTGTTCCCCATTGGCCCTTTTTTTCAATTATAAAGGAATTCCCAATACTATTCTAGCATGTCCAAAGGTCAGTTGTCAATCTCCTCTCCGGTCCAGCTGGTGAATCTGGGAATCCTGAGGCAATGTTACAACTGCCTCATGTACACAGACAACGCTCTCCTCCTCCCAACAAATTCCAACACATGTGAGAGATGCAACCATATAGTTATACTGGAGGCAAAGCTCTCTCAACTTAGTACTGGCGAAACCAGTCAGGAGGAGAAGGAAACCAGACTCACTACAATTCCAGTCTCAAATAGACCTACCACGACAGCAAACCAAACACATAAACACAGCCTAAGCAGTAGAGACCTCCAAAGCAGACACCCAAGCAACCGCTACCCCAAAACAAAACACGTGCAGCACATAGCTCACAAAGCCAGCATGCCGAACAGTCACAGCCCTTAAGGCTAAACAACACACCTGATACACTTGTAATAGGTGACTATCGTCAGGCACACTGATGTCCCGCTCACCAGGCTGAACAAGGAGAAGGTCACGGTGAGCTGCCTGTCGGGCGCTAAGATCCGCCACATAACACAAGCACTCAGGTCACTCCAAGGCAAGTACAAATATGACTCAGTCATTGTCCATGCTGGTGTGAATGACCTGAGACGTAGCTCCCTGGACTACATGAAAAGAGACATAGAGGAGCTCTCTGAGCATGTAGCCCAGGCCGGTATGATCCTGACCTTGAGTAGCATCTTACCCTCACCAAGAATGATGCCACAATATGAAGACAAGATGATCAATTTCAACAATTGGCTTAAGTATTGGTGTCATTCAAAGGGGATCCAATGCCTGTCAGCCTGGGATGACATGCTCGACAAGCCACGATGCTTTGCTAGGGATGGCTTGCACCTGTCACCCCTGGGCTTTTGGATATTGGCAAAGGCTCTTGCTACCCCCATAGTGCCTTTTTTAGGCAAGGCTCAAAAGACAAACCCACGTCCATAGGTATCACAAGGGATAAGAAACAAGAGTAATGCTACTCAACGCCAGAAGTCTAAACCTCAAGATGCACGCGCTCGAAACTCTCCTTAGCATGGAGAACATCGATATCTGTGCAGTAACAGAAACCTGGTTCAAGGCTCCCGAGAGCACCCCAGCACTACCAGGTTATACCTCATGCCATGCTTTTCGGCCCCAAAACTTGTAGCGAACCACAAAAGGAGGGGGAGTATCAATATTCGTCAAAGATACCCACACCTCCAGGTTGGTGGCACAGCACGAAGCATCAGAGACTATCCATGTGCAACTAACAGTGGGTAAAACTGCCTTCCAGTTTATAGCCTGCTACAGACCACCCTCCAAAACCCAGGAACCCCACTCGGCCTTCCTGAGAACACTGGAAAATATGAAGGTCTCCCCAAACACCATTATATTGGGCGACTTCAACTACCTAAACATAGACTGGGAGCATTACTCTAGCTCCAACACCCTAGCCCAAAGGTTCCTAGAATTTATAAACTCAAATGCTATGGAACAACTTGTTACCAGTCCCACAAGAGGGGAAAACATACTGGACCTGATCATCACCAACATGGGGACTCTATGTTCCAGACCAGAAGTGTATCCCTCACTGGTAAGATCAGACCATAAACTAATCTCACTGGATATTCACATCCCGACTCCACCCCCTGCCCTCAAAACCACAGTGAAAAACTTCTCTAAAGCAAATTTCACACTCCTCAAAAACTGAGGTGGAATCCTTCAAAGTCCCCGGGCCTGTGGAAAATACGGCCCAGACCGCAGAATCCTTTATAAATGCATTCTATGAACACCTTCAGGAATGCATGGATCATGCAATCCCAAATAAAACCAAGACCCAATCCTCCAAAGGCAGACGTCCTGTCTGGTGGACCTCAGCCATAAACAAACTATACAATAGAAGGAGGAAGCTACTACATGACAGAGCAAAATCCCAAAAAGGGAAGGCATCTCTGATCAGTATTAGCAAAAAACTACGGGCACTCATAAAATCGTCTAAGGCCAGCTTCGAGAGAAAAATTGTACAGGACACTAAAGATAATCACAAGGCTTTCTTTAGTTATGTTAGGAACCTGGGTGGGAATTCCCAGATATGCTCAGAATTAGTCCAAAATGACAAAAAATACACCGAACGCACAGGCATTGCCAACATCCTAGCTGACAGGTTCAGCGCAAACTTCTCCCCCCCCCCACCAAAAGGGCAAATATCTATACCAGCAGAGTGCTGCCCCCCTGACATCTCAGATGCTCAGGTAAGAGCTGCCCTCTCCAAAGCAAAAAACACAGCATCAATGGGACCAGACGGTGTCCCGGGCTGCGTCCTACATGAACTCCAAGAAGAGCTAAACCCAAACATAAAACTACTGTTCAATCTCAGCCTTACTACAGGATATGTACCCAAAGAGTGGTGTACAGCAACAGTGGTTCCTCTCCACAAAGGAGGTGCCTCAACGGATCCTGGAAACTATCGCCCCATAAGCCTGACTAGCTTGGTCTGCAAAGCTATGGAAAGGATCATCATGGACCTCATAAATAAAGATATTGGGGACCTACAGACACTGGATCCTACCCAGTTCAGCTTTGTTAAGGGCAGATCCTACCTCTTAAACCTGGTTGATTTCTTTGAAACAGTCACCAAGGCCATTGACGAGGGGAAGGTGGTCCACACAGCCTACCTGGACCTCGCAAAAGCCTTCGATACAATACCCCACTTGGGCATTATAGATAAGCTCACCAGCTTAAATATAAACCCCTATGTCACTAGATGGGTTGCAAACTGGCTCAAGGACAGAACCCACATGGTTAGAATTGCTGGAGCCATGTCAGACTCCAAACCAGTTACAAGTGGCATCCCACAAGGCTCAGTCCTGGGACCTCTCTTGTTCGGTATATATTTCTCGGAGGTACAGGCCAACATGGAAGGACTGTGGCTGACCAAGTTCGCAGATGACTGCAAACTGGGCGCCATAATTGATTCTCCAGCCGACCCAAGCATCCTCCAAAAGGGCCTCATAGAAACAGACAACTGGTGCCAGATCCATAGCCTCAAGCTAAACGCCAAAAAGTGTATAGTCATCCCCTTTGGCAAATTACCACATAGGTGGTAATCCATTAAGTACAGAAGAAGTAATTGGGGACCTGGGGACCCAAGCTGATAGCAATCTCTCATTTGACAACCACGTGGCCAAAGTGGTTAGAAAAACATTTTATATAGCCCACCTAATCATGAAGGGATTCACATCTAGATCAGGGGAGGTCATCGTGCCTCTTTACTCATCCCTCATCAGGCCCATAATTGAGTACAATGCCCCTTTTGGGATGTACCTTACCAGACACCTGCAGCAACTGGAAAGACCCCAAAAGTACCTCACCAAGAGGATCAGAGGGCTCAAACAGATGCCATATGCTGCCCGGTTAAAGAAACTCCAGCTCTACTCAGTGGCATACCAATTGCTCAGAGGCAATCAGTGCTTGACGTATAAAGCCATGTCCAACCCGGAATTAATGGACATGCTGCACCTCAGAAAATCCAAATCCCATCAAGCTACGCGCTCGAGAGACTTGAACCTCAGCAATTAAATAAATAGGACATGCTGGAGGGACAGATTCATAACCCAGAGGCTCCCTTCACTCTGGAATAAAATCCCAGTCCAGGTTAGGCAGAGTCCCTCATTGACTCTCTTCAAGAGGAATCTTGATGAGTGGATGGGAGATCGTAGGTTTACCCCGGGTATCACTTCTGTGTCACTATTAGACAGAGGCACAGTATACTAACCTCGAAAAAGGGCATAGCAAAATTAATTTAAAATGGGTGGCGAAAGCCAAACACACTCTGGCTAGGCTTATAAATGCCCTAGGGCAGATAGCCTAGTATGAACCTATGAACCATGTTTCTGTAGCAGCTAGAACGTCAGTTTTGTTTTGAGTAAGCCAAGCATGCAGCTCGGCGGTTTTGTTGAAGATACTTTGGAAATTGAGAGTGGTGATATGGAGAGATTTGCAGCACTTGGGGAAGAGTATGATTAGAGCAGCTGGAAGAGTCAGGAGGTCCTGGGTTGGGGGTGGATGTCACCTGAGTAAGTAAGAATGGAGAAAAAGTGGGAGGAGTGGAGGATATGACTTGCGACTCTAGAGATAAAGAACTGTAAGCACTGGGAGTCTGAGTTTGGAAAGAAGTGCAAGGAGTAGTTGGAGGGGAAGAAGTGAAGTTTGGCATAGGGAATGGCAGATGTATTAAAGAGGCTAGGGTTAATAGAGTAGGTATTATGTGGAGTACTAGTGTAGTGTGGGCAAGAGAGTGGAAGAGGAAAGGGAGCTATTGCTGCTACTAATCCTAGTAATGACAGGAGAAGGGTAAAGGTGATGAGGAAACGAGCTTGATAAAATGACTGGGACATTTTATAGATAGGGGAGGGGAAAGGAAGTGGATTTCTGAGGGGAGGGGCAGTCTGTGGGTGGGGATGGAGGTGTGATAGTTTGAGAGGAAGGGGAGTGGTTAGATAAGTATAAATGTAATGAAAGAGGGGGTTGTGGGAATGGGGTTAGGGTAGGGGAGCGAAGAGAGCCCGAGTGTTACCAAGGGTGAACTGAGCGGGATGAGCAGAGAGGAGAGACTAATGCAAAAAGTAGAGAGAAAAACAATCTCTAATGGGTCTACGCAAGAATCCACCAAGTACAGTAAAGATAGTTCGCAAAGTCTATACTATATACACCAGGAGAAGTAAAAGAAAAAAAAGAGAGAAAGAATAGTTGGCAGTAAGTCTACACTATATGTAGCCCATTAATAATTATTATTAGAAAATAGGACTAGCAGTTTTGCCATTACAAGCCTCGAGATAATAAAAAAAGAGAGGAAGACAGTGTAAAGAAAAATGAGCTATTAGACTAGAGGAGCAAAAAAAAACCCCATCAACAGTACAGGAATGTTTAAAGTGAGAGCATTAACGATGGAGAAGAGCTGGAAACAATTGGGAAAGACTAGAGTTGGGAAGATAGTGTTATCTAGCCGCTGAGGGGAAAAAGTGATAACCAGCTGCTAAGAGGAGATGGGGCCTATATATTCACTGCAGAGTAAGAAAATAGGGGGACTTAAGACTCTGCCTGTGTGCGCACCAAATTAGAAAGTAGCAGTGAATAGCACTTCACGATGTTGTTACAAAAAGGGAAGCAAATCTACACTATATTAATAGTAGTGCGTTATATGCTTGAGCCATAGAAATGTATTGCAGGAGCCAAGTGTGGGGTCTCTTGTGCTGACCACGATTTCTAGAGGGTGATGGAAATTAGCTCAGTAACAAGACTGCTTTCAGTTGCAGATACTAAAGTAGAAAAGGAAAAATAATAGAGGAGGGGAGAAATGGTTAGTTAGATATTCCCCTTACTCTGTGCAATGTAAAACATTCTTAAAAACAGCAACAGAATAGAATAATAAATCTCTATAGCATAGATCTACAGTATTAATGGATTAGAAAAGAAACACAAATAAATGAAATAATTCATAAAGTGTACGGCTACAGAAAGGCATCAGTAGTTATTATTTAGCTTTAGAGAGTGGATACCATAATGGCATAACCAAAAAAAAAAAAGCAACTGTAAACTAAATCTGCAGTTTTGCTAGGTTGTAAGTGAAACCATGACCAAAAACATTACACAGGTAACAATGCAGTGATAAAGTTAAACAGCTGCCACTAATCCTAGAATGCAAAATAAAGGTAAGGCACCAGTGTCAGGAGTCTAAGCATAATGCACTCTGCTGTGAAGATTTGCTAAGCACCTACAAATCAACGCTAACATATTGTAAACTCCATATTTAGACCGCAATGTTACAACCAACCTAGGATGTAGGCAAATAAATACAATTCAGGTACTTGGCATGCACACAGTGAAACAGCTTGTTGCGCTCAATTGTGAAAGTATCGCTTTGCGTATTACTTTACAAAAACCCAGTTATTCACATCTAAAAGATTTTAAAGAGTAATGCTTTGCAGACTGCTGTGTGACATAGGCAATCCTATATTTTGTAAATCAAGGAAAAGGACACTTTGCTGCTTAGGGTTACCACCTGTCCCTCTTTGCACTGGACAATTCCTACAGGGGCAGTCATGTTCTGCCAAAAAAAAAAAAAAAAAAAGCACATCCTGAGATTTTAGGACAAAAAAAATTTCCTAAGTTTTCTCAAATAGTTGAACAAAAACTATTTTGTATCTTAAACATCTTTATTAAATTATCATGTATGACATACGGAATCCTACATTTATATAAATGAAAATAAACCATACAGACAAAATCTCAACTGCAATTATTATACATTACAAACCGTGCCAACACAACAGTAGCTGCAAACATTATACATCACTTATAATACATCCAGTCATTGTCAGTTAACCATTACATAGTTCATTCAATTCCTGCCTTATTTAAAACCTCACTCCTCCGCTACATGTATTGATCCCACACTTCTCATTTGCTCCTACCCTATTTTAAAGATCCCAATTCCAGTTGTCTTATCTCTGCTACTATCTTTGCTACTTCTAATAAAATTGGTTTAGACTTTGATTTCGATCATTCAGTAATTTTTTGGCAGCCATTATAATGAGACTCAGCAAAGCCTTACTATGTTTAGGCAATTCCTATTCTGCATCACATTTAAAAAAATTTTTTTTTCTTAGTTACAACAATTTGCTCACCCAGCATCTCCAACACAGCAGTTTGCAAAGTATCTTTTAAAGTCTGCCAACTCATTACACTCCCAGAAAATACGTTCCCAGTTGCCTCTTTGTTCCCCATCACACTTCCAATATTTGCTGCCTACCTGAGGAAAAAGATTATTTTGGAGTCTAAAAGTTGCAGTATAAAAATACCTATGTAAACACTTGCAAGCAGATATCCTAAATCTTCTAGACATTGTTGCACATTTCGGACACATACATACATCCCCCCATTGTTTCTTTGTGATTTGCTTATCCAATCTCTCTTCCCACTCATTTCTAATCTCTGATTCTTATAGTTATACAATATTTTACATGTTCTACTAATTATTCTTTTCTTAACGGCAACTTCTGTTCCAGATTCTACTTAAAACTCTACCGTTTAGGACTGCCCATTTCTTCCTCTTTGCCTAAACTCTGACATCAATCCTTGACAGGGAAGGCCATCTCTAACCTGCAGACCAAATAAGCTCTTGGTGTCTTCCCATTCTATTACCTTTTCTTCTCTAGTTATTTGCTCCGAATACTTTGTTTCCTTCGTCAGTTTTCTCCAATAAATTCCACTCCCTATTACCTATTGTCTGCATCCCTAACTGCAGTCATACCTATCGGCAGATTCTCCTTTCTCCATTCCCATGTTAACTTAATTCTAAGAATACCTTCTGCTATTTTATGAATATAATATTCTGTATAATTATTGTTATTCTCCTTAAAGGTCTGCATCCAAAATCCAAGTCTCTCCTTTTTACTTGAACTTACCCCTTGTTTCATCATCATCTCTTTCCACTTTGAATTGCAGTTTTTCTGCTTGTGCTATGTATAGGAGCCTTAACTACGCTGCTCTGAAAAACCCTATTCAAACTGGGTAATCCCAATCTGTCCTGTTGTATTGGAAGAATAAGCTTATCCCACTTGACTCTTGCCATCTTCCTCTCCATGATAAAATCCTTCTGCTCTATTAATTGCTATCCGCAACTTCTTCTCTGGTTGATAAAAATATGTCTGACCTATGTATAAGACTAAAGGGACTAAAAAGATTTTAACTGCTTGTAACTCTCGATATCCATATAACACAGCTTCTATTTTCTCAGTTTTTGTATTATCTTTTGTTTAGTCTCTTCCCACATATCCTTAGCTGCCACACCAGAATAATTTTTAATCCATACTCCTAAATATTCACCTATCATCCTCCTAGACATGGGTAGTCATTGCTAACTAAGATCTCGAGTTTAGGCAAGACCCTTTATATTGGGTTTCTCTAGTATTATACAGGGTACACATGGCTAGGCTTATAAAGACCTTCAGGTCAATAGCCCAGTAACCACCTATTTTATCACGTCCCCATAAGTATGGATCTGGCTGAACAAATTCGTACATGGGTACATAATTTACCACTGTTGCCTTTGTTTTAGTTTCATTACTTCTGTATCCTGAAAAGATGTGAAACTGTCTCAATAAGTTCCACAGCAATGTAATGTCCTTTTCTGGTTTTGTCACGTATAAAATAATGTCATCTGCAAATAGAGCCAGCTTTTCTTGACTAACATACCAATTACATCCTTGAATTTCTGAGTCCCTTATTTTCTTTACTAATGGTTCTAAATATAACGCAAATAACAAAAGGGAGAGAGGACACCCCTGCCTACCCTCTTTAGGTATTACAGCTACTACCACTTTCTTCTAGGATGTTGGTACTTCTCCTCTTACAATACTGTTAAAACCTTTCAGATCTTTATTAGTTTTTCCCTCCTAGCTTCCAAACTTCCACAGGAATAGCATCTATTCCTGGAAACTTTCCTGTAGATTGGTTATACATCACCATTTTTATCTCATCTCCTCCTATACTAACTGTTAGTAATTGAGCCTCCTCTACCTCTAACCTTGGCATATTTAATTCTTCTATAAACATTTCCATTTGTACCTTTTCTTGATTTCCATATCTCTCTGCTTTATGCAGACTTTCATAGAATGTCTGTTAGACATGCTACATCTAAAGAAATCCCAATCCTTATGCACCACACACTCCAGAGACCTCGACCTCATTACCAAAATCAACAGAACGTGCTGGAGGGACAGGTTCATAACCCAGAGACTGCCCATGCTATGGAATAGACTTTTACATGTCAAACAGAGCACCTCACTAGCCCTCTTCAACAGAAATCTTGATGAGTGAATGGGAAATAGAAAATTCATCCTGGGAATCACTCCAGTGGCGCTACTTGACAGAGGCACTGGGAACTAAGGTTGGGTGGCACGATGCCAGGGTAATCCTATGGGCTAGGCTTGTAAAGGCTCCGGGGCCATTAGCCTTGTATACACCTATGAACCAATGCCCAAAATATTTCTAATACTTCTACAAGATCCCTTGCTATCCTCCTTGCCATAGGCTTTGTAAGCTTGGTGACAGCTCCTTCTACTTTCTGTTACCCAAGTCACTGTGCTTAAAGGTTTTGTGCTCTAGAGTTATCAAAAAACAGTTGCTTTAACAGCAATCTTTCTAAATACATGCATATTGCAGAGGTAATTCTGTATTTTCTGTTTATCACTCTGCAGATGCTTCTCCTTGTTCTGTGAGATTCCCCCTATTTTGCAATAGTTAAACATTTGTCAACCCCTCTAAATAATTCTTGTTGCTTCTTAACTATATCTCCCTTTCTTTAATTTTCACCTTATTTTTAAACCCCACTTTAATTTTATCCCACTCCCTAGCTATATTTTCAGAAGAAAGTTGTATCTTCTCTAATAGTGCCTGAATAATTTCTACTACCCATTCCTTAAATTCCTCTCTTTTCAACAGATAGGTGGGAAAGTAGAAGTGTCTCATTTTTATTTCATTAAACTTTGTTTTTATTTTAGTTATTATTGGTGCATGACCTAAAATAGTTATTAGGTGTGTATCAAGACTTTCAATTAAATGCACATGCTCCTGAGAAATGTAAATTGACTAGCCTAGCCCAGTTTTTGTACCTTGGGGTATAATATGCAAATCCACTCCAAACTTCTAGTACTGAAGTTACATCTTCCATGCCAAATATTTTCATAAATTTCCACCCTCATTTGTTATATTTTCCCTTCTGGACCCCCCCAGACAGATATTCACTATTGCAAATCAAATTCCAGTCTTCACCTATAAGTAACATTTCTTTCTGAAAGCTGATTATTTCTCCTAGAATTCTCTTAATCTCCACTATAGCAGTTTTAGGTGGAATACAAATGGATGCCAGTGTAATCCTCCTCCCTTGCCAGTAGCTGTTTAGTACTAATAGCTACCATTACTGTCTTTTTTTACCCTCTTCTATTACTATTGGAACTCCTCTTGCAATTAATATAAGTATTTCTCTCTTCCTTTGCTCCAGGTATTCCGTGACTAACCACCCTGAAAACCTCTCTTTAACTAATTCACATGTTCAGTTCTTTTCAAGTGTGTCTCCTGTAGCACAGCTATTTGCACTCTACATTTTTAATAGACCTCATTAGTTTTTCTTTCTTGTATTTATCTGTGAGACCATTAACTTTTAAAGATATTACAGATATCATATTCTTGAGAGATTATTCCCACCTTTTACATATAACAGCATTTTTGTTTAATGTCTAGTTTCATCTTTTGCATTACATGCATGTACTGTTTGGCAGATTAATCCTTTATACAGTTATTTCTTATCTCCATTTCAGCCTATGTCACACCTTACAGAACTTTTTGTTTTATGGAAACCCTCAAACACACACACACACACACACACACACACACACACACACACACACACAATACCCTACTAAAACCTATTAACTTAATAATAACACACAAAACTATGCACATCTTCAAATACTGAACTTTACCCTCCTAATAAGAACAAATATTCCAAAATGACAGTCTCCCACACACACTTGAGCTAACCTAAAAGAAAGGTTATCCATGGTATAGCCTGTGGTTCTATTAAGTGCTGTTTGGTTTTCTCTCATCTTTATGGCTCTTTCAGCTGGGAAAACACTTGAATGATTTCAGAAAACATCTTCTCCAAGCCACTTCCCTTTAACAGATTGTCAGCTAGACACAAGAAACACACACAAAACTGTTTACTAGAAAAAAGCCTTCTAATATTCAATATTCTTTTTCATTTATTCATTTCTGTTAAAACTTGTTACTAGATTAAGATAATGCCTTAACCCAGTCAACTCCCCTATGAATGAATGAGAAAAAACACTAATTTTTCTTTTGCCATGCTCTTTTAACCAGATTTTTTTTTTACATTGCAGTGTTTATATTTCTTAAAACTGAGCAATGAGAATGAAAGAAGATAGGAGAAAAGAAACAGAAAGGAAAACCAGAAGCACTATTTACATTAGTATCCCCATTACACTTAAAAACTGAAAAAAACTACTTTACAACATGCAAAGAAAATCATGCACCATTTAAACAGCACTATTAAAAATAGTTATTTCCAGTTATCTTTCTCCCTCCTCTTCCCCTTTCCTGAGTATTTTTCTGACCACTAATGACATGAAGTAGGGCATATGCTTTATAGTCTCCTACAAGTTTAATAAAGTCCAGGAAAGTCCAATATTTCCAGACTTTCTTATTCTATTCCTGTTTATCTCCTTCTCCCAAACCCTGTCTCTGCCTGATTTCCAATGTCCTCTCGATTCTTCTAGTTAACGATTGTGCGTTTTTCCTTCTCACAAGCATTTCCATTGAAACACTGGAAAACCTTTCACTGCCAGAGTCTCTCTGTGGCCTTTAGTACCAGAAGAAAAAGCAGAATTTCCTTCTGTTTCACAACTCACATTTTGTTGGACAAACTTCTGTATTTCTTCCTTAGCATGTACTTCATAAAAAATTATTTTGCTCCTACAGGGAAAAATATTTTGAAGACAGCTAGGTACAGCAGTTTGAATATCACACCTGGTTCTCGACATTCCCTCAATAATGGGATAAACTTACACTTCTTCTGTCTGGTGTGCAACGAGAAGCCATTCTCCACAAACACTTTGCTGTCTCCCACTTTTAGTATTTTGTCCTGCCACAGATTTGTCAGAATCAAATCCTTCTGCTGGTAAGATTGAATATTTACTATTAAAGGTCTAGGTTGTTTTCTCATAGCCAGATTTGGAGAATACACACAATGTGCCCTTTCAATTAACAATTCATGGTGTGGAATACCAGTCTTTTTGCTTATTTGTGCTTTCATAAAATCAATATAGTTTGTTCCTTCCAGCTACTCAGGTACAGCAGAAAATCTCAGGTTTTCCCACATGCTCTGTCCTCTAATTCTATTAATTTCTGAAACATTTCTTCTTGTGCAGTCTCATATTCGGCCAGCCCTTTCTTCATTTTGACTTCTGAATTTTGCAGTTTTATCACCTTATCTGAATATCTGTTTAAAGCTTCTTCCATTTTCCAGCCTTTTATTGCTTCAGTTGATGTACTCCATCAGTGTTTCATTTATTTTAGCCAGGTCTGTGTGCAGTTGCCTTATACTTTCCTCAAGGTTACTGGACTTCATGTCAGTAGCTTGCACTGCTTTTTGATGAACAGCTAGAGTACTTTTCTCAGTCAGTGTTTTTCGTCACATTTTGCAACTGATTTTCTTTCACGTCTTCTGCATGTTTTTCCTAGTGCCCAGGCAGTGCATTTACTAGCCAGTTACTGAAATTTACCCAGAAATCTAGGTCCACTGGCTTTCTCTGCTAAGTTTCTATTTTCACATTGGGAAAGCTAAAATTAAACTGTTACTCAATGTGCAGCCATCTTGGAAGTCCCACTTAAACTCCTAAATGTTATATGAAACAGCATAAGCAACACAAACACCACAAGAATAAGCTTTTATTTTGGCAAAAAAGAAAAGTTATATCCTTTATACTGGCTGTAGATGTGTTTTGTCCTGCAAGTCCTGCAGATAAGGCCATGGCTCAAGTGGAGTAGGCTTTAATTTTTTTGAGTAAGACGTTTGCCAAATGGTTTGTTTTGTTACAGCTTTACCCAGAGCACTGGCATGAAAGGAAAAACAACTGCTCTGATTTCCTAATGGACTTGGTCTTGTCAATGTAGTATCGAGTTGTCTGTGAACATCATGGGAATGCAAGCTTCTCTCACTGTTATTTTGGGGATGTGGCAAAAAAGGTGGGAAGGGGAATACATCGGTTTAGGGACAGCTCATTGACCACCTTGGGCATGAAGGACGGGTTGGCCCTTAGAGTCACTCTATCCTTACGGAACAGGAAAAAAGGAGGGGTTGCCATGAGAAGCTGGAGCTCTGACACTCTTCTGGCTGATATCAGGGCCACCAGGAGCACAGTTTTCCAACTGCAATATTTCAGAGAAGCTTCAGATGCTGGTTTAAAGGGGGCAACTGTGAGCTTCTCTGAGATGTAGTTCAGGTCCCATTGAGGTGGGACTAGCCTCCTGAGGGGCCTGAAGTGCAGTACTCCCTTAAGGAATAACTTTACTAGGAATTGGGAGGCAAGGAGGGGGTCAAGGGGCAAACAAGCCAAAATAGCAGCTAGTGGGGCCTTAACTGAAGAATATGCCAACCCTGCTTGCAACAATTCACACAGATACAACAGCACTAGTGTAACCTCACCCTGAAATGGGTCAAGCTGTCTCTGTAGACACCAAATGGAGAATCTTTTCCATTAAGACATACAGGATCTCCTAGTTAGGTTTCCTGGCCTCCTCCAGGACTTTAAGCACATCCTTGGTGTACAGGTGTCTGAAAGGGATCAAAACTCTCATCACCCACAGAGTTAGATTCAGAGATTCCAGGTGGGGGTGGATTAGGGATTTCTTATCCTGTGTGAGAAGGTCCACTCTGTGAGGTGACTTGTGATGACTGCCCCTGGCTAAATGCAGAAGGGGGAGGAACCAATGCTGTCTTGGCCAAAAGGGAGCTAACAACATGATTTTTGGTTTGTCCTGCTGGATTTTCTGTAGGACTTTTTGTAGGAGTAGGAAGGGGAATGCATAGAGAAACATCCCCTTCCATGAGATCATGAGATAGAGAAAGCATCTGTTGCCCTCGCTAGGGCGTGGGTACCCTGGTACAAAAGATGGAAGTTGTCTGTTCAGAGGGGAGGCAAACAGATCTATTTGTGGTGTACCCCACTTGTGGACCAAGTCCAGGAACACATCCCTGTGTAGCATTCATTCGTGGGATTGTGATATGGACCATCCCTGTGTAGCATTTATTCGTGGGATTGTGATATGGACCTAACCAAAGTGTCTGCCTGAGTATTTTGAGCTATAAAAACAAACCAAAAGGTTCTGAATCAGCAGGTGTAAAACTCCAAAGGTTTATTAGAAAACGTAAAAGTAAAGCGCTTTTCTTCAGTTTTGGAATTGAGTATTTTGAGCTGACAGAATGTAGACTGTTTGCAGGGTGACTCCATGCTGAGCTGCCAATTTCCAGGCTTGGAGTCCAAGCCCACATAGCAAGTAGGATTTTGTAGTATTGTCTGTGAACAACTTCAAGGGCCCTTGCTTCAGGGTGTGTTGGAAGGCACTCAAGGCAAATATGATTGCTCTTAATTCCCTGATGTTGATGTGCTACAGCTTGAAGGTGTCTATCCAGGTGCCTTGATCTTCAAGCTACCCAAAGCAGTTACCCAGCAGAGGTCCGAGGCATCTATATACATTCTCTGGACTGGTGGGAGGGGTGGTAAAAGAAGTTTTGGGTTGAGGGAGACTTATTCCAATCACCGGAGACTTATTCCAATCACCGAAGGATCTCCTTCCTTAAGCACGAAAGGAAGGGAGTGTTGTGGTCCAAGGGATGAGAGTGTTGGGTCCATGTGGACTTCAGGTACTAATGAAGTTTTCTCATGTGGAGTCGGGCCAATGGCAACATGGGTATAGTGGAAGACATATGACCCAGGAGTCGGAAACCCAGTGACTGTAGTACAGAAATGACTTTGTGGATTTGGAGGTGTAGGAAACTGGAGCAGTCTGCCTGGATTAGTAGGTCACAAGGGACAGAAAAATGTTCAGTCCCTTGTACCATGCAATAGGCTATTACAAGAGCCAGACACATTGTGAATACTTTTGGAGCAGTAGATAGTCGAAAAGGTAAGGCAGCGAACTGAAAATGTGAGGAACCCCCAGAAAACTGTAAATATTTCCTGTAGTTGGGTCTTACAGAGATATGTAGATATGCATCCTTTATGTCCAGTGTGGCCAGAAATACCCGAGGCATTAGCACTGGGAAGAGACTCCATAAAGTAAGCATGCAGGGTACTTGTAGGAAAAGGCTGAGGTGGGAGAGATCCAGGATAGGCCTCCATGGGCCATCTTTCCTTGGGACTAGGAAATGTCTGGAGTAAGCGCCTTTTTCCCTTTTCTGACAGAGGGACAGGCTGGATAGTCCCTTGAAAAAGGAGGCTAAGGCTGTCTGGAAAAAGGGTAGCTGGTCTTTGGGTGGCTGTGGAATGCCTCAAGGAGGGAGAGTGCTCCAGGTCATGAAATAACCCTTTTCTATAACTGACAAGACCCATGTGTCTGAAGTAATGCTTTACCAGACCGCAAGACATTGAGAGCGTGCTAGGGATGGGAAATGGAATCTGGAGGGGAGGGAAACGAAGGCAGGCAGTCACAGACTACCTGCCCTGTCCTGAAACTGATGTTTCTGAGCTGAGGACTGAGCAGGCCCGGAAGGAGACTCCAGATTCCCGGTGCTCTTTTTTCTCCAAGAATGAGGGGTGGGAGCAGAACTTTTCCTAATGAACTGAGTATTGGTGGGATGATTCCTATGAAATTTAGGGATAGGGGACACGAACAAATATTTTTAGTCTTGTAATTCCTTCCCCTTTTGCTGGAGGGTTTTAAAGAGCTCTGCCACTTTAGCCCCAAAAAGGGCAGAACTCTCCAGGGGTGCATCTAGAAGTTTAGCCCTTATATCATCAGGTAAGGGTTGTAGACGTACCCATGAAAACAGAGGCATAAGCTGCAGATCTGGCCGAGGCTTCTGCAGCATCACAGCTGCATCTGACTGAATGTCTTGTTACTTGAGAAGAGAAGGAGATGAGGCTAGAAATTTGAACCTTAGAAGGCAAGTCTGACAGATCAGTCAAAATGGCCAGGGCATACCTAGACATGTGTCTGGTAATTGACCGCCCTAAAGGCCAAAGTGGCAGAAGTGTATATTTTCTTGCCAATGCATTCCATGATCTTACTGCCCTTATCTATGGGAAGGACAGAGGTGGAGGGAAGTAGTCTGGATGGTTTGCCTGCAGAGACTGAGACAGTGCCAGGGTCTGCAACTGGACATTTTACTATAAATCTGGCCCCCTCAGGGACCTTATATAACCTGTCAGTCCTTCTAGGGGCTGGTGGGAGGGAATCGGGGTTCAAGGAAGCTGCACTGAAGGCATTCAAACAGGCTGGCAAAACCGAAGGGATGGCAGATGGTGAAGGACTGTCCATCTGTAAGCGCTCGTAATATCTCTTTTGAACCTCAGACATTTCAGAAAAATCCCACTTAAAAACTCTCTCATTTTAGAGATGGTTTCACCAAAGCTGAGGTCCTCTCTTGGGGCAGTCAGTCTCAGCAGAGTCCTCCTCTGTGGAAGCATATCCCAGAGGGGGAAGGCAACTGGGAGGCATAAGAAAGGGAGTCCTCTGAAGAGGAGTCTGAAGAATCTTAGGTTCATAGGTTCATAGGTTCATACTAGGCTATCTGCCCGAGGGCATTTACAAGCCTAGCCCATAGTTTTGTGGCTTACGCCACCCCTTTAGTATGGGGAACTATACCCATTATTTTGCTGTGCCTCTGTTGAGCAGTGACACTGAGGTAATCCCTGGGGTATATCTGCGATCTCCCATCCATTGGTCAAGATTTCTCTTGAACAAGGCCAGCGAGGTGCTCTGCCTCACATATACCGGGATTTTATTCCACAGCATAGGGAGTCTTTGGGTGATGAATCTATCCCTCCAGCACGTCCTATTAATAGCCGTGTCGAGGTTTAAGTCTCCCGCCCTTGTGGCTCTGACGGATCTAGATTTTTTGAGGTGAAGCATATTCATCAAATCTGGGTTTGACATGGCCTTGTATGTTAGGCAAAGGTCACCTCTGAGCAAGCGGTAAGCGACTGAATAGAGCTGGAGTTCTTTCAGTCGGGTAGCATAGGACAGATGTTTGAGACCCTTTATCCTTTTGGTGAGGAAGACATCGTTCCCCCTCATCGTCACTTGTCTGTGAAACTTCCACGGATGTGCTTTCCACCCTAGGTTTTGCCTTCCTCCTGAAAGGTACCCGCTATACCTAACTCGGCAGTTTCCGTATGTTCCTCCAAGCAAAAGTTGGCCACAGGAGGAATGTCAGGTGGAGGAGGTGCAGCAGTAGTTTTAGGCCTGGAGACTTTGGCCTTCTTTTTTGGTGGCTCTACGGTCTGATCAGACAGCTCTTCCACTGCCAGAGTCAGATGTTTAAGATGCATGCCTCTGGCCTACCTTACTCATTTTCTCAAACTTTCATTGTTTGTTTTTCTTATCCATTGTACCCATAATATTGTTTTCCTCTGTAATATTGTTAATTTGTCTCTATTCGTATGTATTTGTATGTCTGTTTGGGGCTTTTCCCCTCGGGTCTCCACTGAAAAAGTGTAATTCTTACCCAGCTGGACCAACCCGGTTAACAAATGCAAATAAATAAATAAATAAATAAATGTTGGTTTTCTAAATATATGTTTAGGGCGTGCAGACGGCTGCAGAGTGTCTTAGGAACAAAGGTCTGACAAATTGTGCAGGTCTTGTGATCGTGGTTAGGCCCTAGGCAGAAAAGGTGGTGGGCATCCTTATGGGGAATCTGATGTCTGTACTTGCACTTTCCTTTCCTGGATGACATGAAGCTAAACAAGCATGCAATGATCAAAAAGAAAATACAAAAAATGACCCCAACAGGGCATTTGTCTTTAAATGTGAAGATCCTATGGCAGGAAGAGCTGACATTCGACTGGTGGCAGAGAAGTTCTGAGGAAATGTACGTGCAGATGTCACTTTTATGGCCCACGCTCCCTATGGCCAATGTCAGACACCTCATGTACCTAGCAGTGACTAGAAGCTTTTGTATACTGGCCAGATGTTCGGGTAGCTAAGCAGAGGATAGCCCAAGGGTTTTGAATACTGCAACATGAGAACAGAAGGACAAACTGCTTTGCTGAATGCCTACAGTACCTTCTTGTGTTTAGCTTGAGACAATTTTTGGTACACCAGGTATTACAAATTCTGTATTTTCCACCCCTGCTGAAACTGTTCAGTATCAGTCGATAAGCAGATAACAGTGCCTAGCTTTTAATCATCAACAAACCTGGTTAACCACACTTCTGGGATACTGACTTGGACATCTGCAAAATAAATGCCAAACAGGACAGGGCCCCTTTGGTACCCCAACAGTTGCAATTTTATATTCAAAGCAGGTACCAACAACTTTTACAACTTGGGATCTTATGGAGAGACATTTGCAAACGAGCGATAATGAAAGGATAAAGATTACATGCGTCTATTTTTTCAATAATACCAGTGTGGGGGACAATGTCAAAAGCCCTGTTCATGTCTGTATAAGCAGCATGCATGGAGTGACCATGATCTGCAGCCTTTAAATATTTTTGAAACAAGCTTACTAAAATCAGGAGATATTGCCCACTCTTCATAAAAACTTACTGTGGTCTAAATTACGTAAATTGCCTGTATCTGTATGAGTTCTGCTATGACACATTCCATGACTTTGAATATGAGGTCAGAGAGGCAGATGAGCCTACAATTACCCAGGTCTGTAGAAGGGCTGCCCCTGTGTAGGGAAGTCACAGTACCTGCTCTCATGGAATCAAGCACAAAGCCTGTGGGTAGGCTGAGGCTGAACATTTTAATTAGAGGCTTGGATAATGTACGAGTACTAATGTGAATGCAGCTCAGTAAGTTTTCTGGTCCCATGAAAATAACATTTAGCTTTTGACAGGGATTCTAAAACTTGTTCCAAGGTGGCATCAGAGGAATCTCAATTTTCTAGGGTAGTGTAGACAAATGAGAGGAGTGAGCATAAAGTTAGTACTAAATTTGTCTTCTAATATTTTGGTTATATTCCTTGAATTGGAATCTGTGATATTAATATGGATAAGTTTGGTGCATTGCTGGACATAATACCTTAATTATCTAACATAAGTGAGGAAAAGTCCGTAGTTTCCTTTGCTATCTGTAGCTATCCTAAGCTTGTATTCTGCTTTAATCTTCTAATAGTGCTCCAAATTTACTTGCTGGCATATTTGACTGTTGTCTTGAGATAGGGGGAATGGGGCTTTTGTTATAACTTTTTATTATTTGCCTTCTTTTGTTATGAAGTCTATTAATATGAAAGTTCTTTTAGAGAACTTTACTCCTGAATGTGCTATGATATTTAGGGGGTCTATATTTAAAGACTGAAGAGGTGTTTCAGCGAACACCTCTTGGTCGACACAATGAGCGAACGCACTAAAGCACGAACACTCAAAACAGCGATTTCTTTCCCTGGGAAAGAAATCGCTTGGCCATCCCTGCGTGTTCGCCCTTTTCCTCACTGTAGTGCAATCTCGTAGTTAGTATATTTAGTTAGGGTGGGGTGGGGGCAAAGCCCCCCCACATTATGTTTTAAAGTTTGTGTGTGTGTGTGTGTGTGTGTGTGTGTGTGTGTGTGTGTGTGCGTGTGTGCGTGTGTGTGTGTGCTAGCAATTCCTTTCCCAGGGAAAAAAAACACTGTTTTGAGCATTCACGCTTTTGTGCGTTCGCTCATTACGTGTCGACCAAGAGGTGTTCGCTGAAACACCTCTTCGATCTTTTAATAGGGTCTATATTAAATCACTGAACGCTTAAAAATGTCACAGTGTCAGAACAGCGATTTTTTTCCAAGGGAAAAAAATTGCTGTTCCAACAAAAAAAAAAAAAAAAAAAAAAAAATCAATTTTAAACATTACATTAACTGGGGAGATGCACCCCCCACACACCCCCTACTTAAATATACCAACTCCGAGACCGCACTACAGTGCCGAAAACAGCAAAGTACCGAAGCGGCCAAGAGAATTCTTTCCCAGGGAAAGAATTTGCTCAACAGCCGAGTCTATATTTTGCATTTTCAGCCTTTTAAGTTCGACCAAGATGCATTCGAAAGAATGCTTTTTCGGTCTTGTAATATAGACCCTTTTAATATAGACTGTATTTAGGGTGGAGGGGTAATGACATTTCTAAGCAGCTGTTTAGATTCTTTCTGGTAAGAGAAGTGAATGCAGCAAATCTCTCAGACAGGTACATCTGAAAGGGAATCTGGTGGTGGTGAAGTCTCACTTAGTTGTGGGGTGGTACTACTAGGCCTAACAGAGAAGATGAGTGATTTATGGTCAGATCTAATGGAGTATAATGTGGGGTGGGACACTGGTGAAGGTTAGACTGGTAAGGACCAGGTCAAGGATATTAGAGCCTACAGTGGTAGTTTTACAACTTGCTCCTCTGCATTGTGATTAAGGTCTAAGAATGTTGAACATGTCCATTTTTAGAGGTGCAAGTGTGCAAATCAATGTTTGAGTGACTGAAATCCTCTATCCAGAAGGTATCTGGTTTGATATTTATCTCCTCAATGTCATTAAGCTAATTTACATGACCTTTGGGGAACACGGATGGAGATTTGAAGCTAGCAATAAAGTAATGGCTGGATTTTGTAAGCGTGATGTGCCTCCACATGACCTCCAAGTTAGGGCTGTGGGTAATCTGATGTGAAGCGATAATGTTTCTGATGCATATAGATACTATTTGCATGACAGACTACAATACCCAAGAAGGGTAAGTAAAGAGATCACAAATGAATTTAAGTAATCACAACAGCTGAATTTAAGTAATCACAACAGCTGAAAATGTACTTTTTCTATCTGAAAAATTCCTCGTAGTAATAAAGCTTTGAATACTGTTGTCAATGTACTAGTAATGTCTTTCGGCTTTTCCTGGTTAGGGGTTGCCACAGTGGAACTCCGATCCGCTAATGATTAGCAGTGGATTTTTACGGTGCCGAGTTGCCAGCCCGATGCCCAACCTTCAAAGAAGGCACACCCATTCACGCACGCGCCTACCTGCATGTCTTTAGACGTCACCCGACCACGGGGAGGACATGCAGCCTCCACACAGAAGGCGCTCCAGCAGAGAATCGAATGGGAGAACCTCTTGCTGTGAGGTGACGTTAACCGCTGCACCACCGCAGTACTAATGAACTAAATCTCACTGGTTAAAAGTAAATATAACAAAATGAATCAAAATGAGGGCAACTACTTTCTATTTAATAGTATGCTCATTTTTACTGAATTTAACATGCTGAATTTATAAGTAAAACTGTATGTCTAACTTCAAAAGTCAATTTTTTTGAGATAGTTGCAGTTCTGTACTCTTAAATACCAGCAATATTGAACTTCTAAGCTGATGTTTCCCCAAGAATCCTCAGTCACAATCTTGTAAAATGCTGTCATGAAGTTTGCAGCCTTGAAAAATGTACAATCCAATCTCACATTTTTTCTACAAAATACAGTACCCAAAGAACAAAAATGGATTAGAGCTTGCTTACTGGAAGATGCAGGTTTCCCACTAAAAAGATAGGAAAATATTACGAGTTTAGTCTATAACGATGTACCAGCAGATTGCTGAAAAAACAAAAAAGGGTTCAGTTAGGTGACCAGCTCCACTAACACAGAGAGATCTATTCAAACGTAGTTTGGACAAACTTGATGGGTGACCACAAATTCACCCTGGTCCCTCAAGGATGGGGGAAATGTGCAAATGTCCAAAAATCTCTGAATTAGAAACAAAATAAAAGGGCTAGAAACTACCATGGGAATTGTAATGTTAGGATTCTTACAATCCTTGTATTTCAATAGCCTAGTAACTACCTATGCAATTATAAAGCCAAGACTAAAGCCCAGATGACCCAAGTTAAACTAGCGACACAGGCTACTGACAGACCTGGCAGGGAGAATGGGCATGCCCATCCAGGGAAGGGGCAGAGACCGCTATGCACTGTTGATGTGACCTGGGGGTCAAGCATGACGTGCATCAGTAGTAATCATCAAGCAAGAGCTTCGGAGTCTGTACTTGTGTCCCAGGAAGGCAGAGTGTCCTCTGCCCTGATTCAGGTCACATGCCCTCCTCCCCAGATAGGGGGTTAGCCTATTACAGAACACATATCCTGATAGGTAGGATATCCGTGAAAATAAAAGCAACCCTCAAGGCTGCACCAATGATGGCCCCTCTGGATGCCTCCTGTTCTAATGGTTCTATCCAGACCCCAACACAAGGGAATGAATAGGATCAGATCTAATAAGGGAAGGCTCAATGGTCCGTAGACATGAGGGCAAAATGCACTCAAAGCTAAAGGCATCGCTCTTATAATGCTTGATAAAACTTTGTATGGAAGACCAAGTAGTAGCTTCTAAACTAGTTCTGGAATCCAGACCTTCAAAAAAGGCACAAGAAGAAATGAAAGTTCTGGCAGAATGCACTTTACCCAAACCTGGGAACTCCTTACCATGGAAGGTGATAGAAGAGATCCATTTTGAGATGGTTTGTTTGGAAATAGGGAGACCCAACGTCTTGTCCTGAAAGGAAATGAAAAGCTGGTCTAACTGACAGATTTGGCCTTGTCAAGAAAAAAACCTCAGTTGTCTGCTCACATCTAATGAGTGCAAGATTCTCTCTCTTTTCTGATTTTCTTTAAACATTTTTATTAAATTGTCACTTAAAGACACAGGCACACATCCATTAATAGAAAAGAAAAATAAACCAATTAACCTTTTAGGCATTTAAACACATTATATATTGCTTTTTTCTTTCTTTATAACAATTATCATTTAGTCCAACATAGCATACATTGCTCAATTCCTGATGCCTCTTAAACCTCATTCCTCCTACTGAACATTATTCTGCATGCATTGTTCCCATAAATTCCATTTATTTCTATGCAAGTTGATCATTCCCTTTTCTAAAGAACCCTCTTCCAGTTCTTTTGACACTCTTAAAATATTCAGTATTTCAAATACAGTTAGTTTAGATTCTGATTTCCATTTTCTAGAAATTGCTTTTTTTGGAAGCCAACATAACTGAACTTAATAAGGCCTTACTATGTCTAGGAAATTCAGTACCGGTGTTCCAGCTCAAAAGAACGATTTCCTTACTCCATTTGTTTCCTCAATATTTGAGACAGTACTCTGTACTGATTTTTTTTTTTTAACATCTGCCAACTCATTACACTCCCAAAAACATGTTCCCAGACATCTGCCACCTCATTACACTCCCGAAAACATGTTCCCAGTTACCTCTTTCTTCCCCATTTGAGGAGAAGAAAAGATGTTAGGGAGATCAACTGGTTCAAAGACAACTTGTTGAGCAACTTAGGCATGAATGATGGATTAGTTCTAAGGGTAACACTATCCTTACAGAAAGCCAAAAAAGGAGCTGAAGCCATGACAGCTTGTGGTTCAGAAAACCTTTAGGCAGAGGTAACAGTCATAGCAGAACTGTCTTTCAAGTACAAAACAGTATGGAAGTGTAGGATGCAGACTTAAATGGAGATAAACTTAACTTTACTAAAACGCAATTCAGATCCTGAGGAGGAGGAGGGATGGATTTCCTACAAGGTCCGAGATGAAAGCCGCCTTTCAAAAACTGACCACAAAACACGAAGATAAAGGCTGATCAAAACGAAGGCAAGTAGATATTGCTAACAAATTGCCCTAATGGAAGCATATGCCAACTCTGAATTAAGCAGCTCACATAAGTAAGAAAGAATAGTAGGTAAACCCATTTGACAAGGTTCCGAATTCTTCTTCTTCGCCTGACCCATATAGAAAATCTCTTCCATTTAGAAAGATAAGATTTTCTTGTAGTAGGTTTCCTAGCCTTCTGTAATGCCTGAAGCACATCCTCAGAGAATAGGTGCTTGAAAATAATTAAATTCTGATCACCCATAGAGTTAGATTCAAAGTCTGTGGGTCTGGGTGAATTAACAGCACTTTTGCCATGTGAACAAACCCATTCTGTAAGGCAACCTCTAATAATTGCCCTGAACCAGATGGAACAGAAATAGGACAGTACACTTGTGTAAGTAAACTTACCACAAAGTACAGCTGGGTAAAATCTTACCATAACAGTAGATGTCCTTCTCTTCAATGTTGCAGTATTCTTTACAAAAGGGATCCCTTGCCTAGCGCAGCCCAACATCTGACCAGTATACCAAAGTCTTTAGGTTGTAATGGGTATGCTGTTCGTCACAAATATGCGCCCTGTGCACGGAGTAGGGCATAAAAGTGACATCTGGACATACCATCCTAAGATCTGAAAAGCTCGAGTAGGAGCGACAGCCTAAAGATATCATCAGGTAACACACACATCCAGAAGGAAAAAGGACCAGGGGGGGAGGGGGGAGCGATTACTGCAACAACAAAAAGAAGGACATCTACTGTTATGTTAAGATTTTACAGAACTGCACTATGTCCTTCCATACCAATGTTGCAATAAGGAGAGTGCAACAGTTGAGGAAGAAGATTAGGAGGAGGAAGGTCCTCTAGGAAGCCATGAAGAATGCCCCTGGCAAACCAGCTCTGGCCCTAGAAATCATATCCAACCTACAATGCTTGGTAAAAGTATGCATAGAAGTCTAGGTAGCTGCCTGAGGAATTAATATCCCAACCCTTGAAAAAAAGCACCAGAAGAAGCCACAGCCCTTAGTAGAATAAGCCAGAAGAAGGAAGATTCTTCCCATGAAAAGAAAAGCAAAAAGAAATGGCTTTAAATATCCAAGAAGACATGGTTTGCTTAGAAACAGCCACATCTCAAGACCCAAGATGAAAAGAAACAAAAAGCTGTCCAGATTTCTGAAAAATTTTAGTCTTATCCAAATAATATCCAAGTTGTCTATGCAAATCCAAGGTGTGCAAAACCTTCTCACTAGCAGATTGCAAAGAAGGGAAAAAATGGGCAAATGAATAGGCTGATTAAGAGACAACTCATTAACCACCCTAGGCATAAAAGAAGGATGAGTACAAAAACCTAAAAAAGGAGTTACAGCCATAAGGGTTGCAACTCAGACACCCGTCTGGGAGAATTAAGGGGAAAAAGAACTGTCTTCCAAAAACAATTCTGCAAGGAATCTGAAGCAGTAGGCTCAGAAGGCGCCTGAATCAATTTTTCTAAAACAAAATTAAGGTACCAGGAAGAAGGGACAGGCTTCCTGGGAAGGCTAATGTGAAGGACGCCTTTAAGAAACTTTGGTCTCAAATCTAGAGGCCAAAGGGGGAGTCAAAGGCAGGCAAATACAGACAGCTGATAGATGGGCCTTAACAGAAGAATATGCCAACCTAGCATTGAGCAATTCACACAAACAGAGAACCAAATGAACATTCACAGTAAGTGGATCCAGGTTATGAGAAAGACACCAAACAGAAAATCTCTTCCATTTGAATAAATAAGATTTCCTAGTAGTGGGTTTCCTAGCCTCCTGCAAGACCTGAAGCACATCCTAAGCAAAAATAAATTAAAAAAAAAAGTTGACTGAAAAAGATCAAAACCCTATCATCTACAGAAACAGTTGAATAGTGGACAAGTGAGGATGGATAAGAAATCCTTGTCTTGTGTGTGAAGATCCACCCAGTGAAGTAACTTGCATTGATTGCCCTTGGCCAAGTGAGAAAAAGGAGGGAACCAAAGCTGTCTGGGCCAAAAGGGAGTCACTAGTAAGATTTTTGGGAAGAGTCCTCTCTGATCTTGTGCAAGAATCGTGGTAAAAGGAGAAGGAAGGCTTACAGAAACATCACCTTCATAGGTAAAGACAAGGCATCCACTTTCCAAGCCTGTGGACTTGGGACTCTGGAACAGAAGAGAGAAAGTTGTCTGTTCAGAGTGGAGGCAAAACGATCTACCTGAGGAATACCCCACTGAAGGACAATGTCCAGGAACACTTCTTAGTGAAGCATTCATTCGTGAGCTTGTGTGCTGGACCTACTCAAGCAGTATACCACTAGACTGTGCTCTGAGATAATGTAAACTACCTAAAGAGTCACTTGACACTGGACAGCTAGATCACAGACCTAAACAACTAATCTGCAAGGAAGACAGGACCTTGTATCCCCTTGCTTGCAGGCATATCACATCACTGTGGTATTGTCTGTGAAAACTTTAAGGGGCGTGGGATGAAAGAAGGGATGAAAAGCCAGAAGCAGAGCCCTCAACTCCTTTATATTGATGTGATCTGACCTCTGATGAGGAGACCACCTTGAACATTGAGAAGGCCATACGATACACCCCACCCCGTCTGAGGTGTCTGTAAAGAGCTCCTGAGTTGGAAATGAAGCTTGAAAAGGAAGCCCTGGACTGAGTGGAAGCTGAAGAATCCACTACTGAAGCTCAAGCTTGAGATAGGTAAGGAAAAGTAATAGGAATTCCAGTGGGTGGCAATGTTGAAGCCATTCTGATTTGAGGTACCACTGAAGCTTCCTCATATGGAACCAGGTGAAAGGGAGCATGGAAATGGTAGAAGGCACGAACCAGAAAACCCTGAGAAATTCCCTGGTGGTGACAAACAGAGGAAGAAGGGACTACAAAAAGGAAATTAAAGACAGAGCCTTGGGGGCAGAGAGTGATGCCAGCATACGAACTGTCTGAAGTATGCAACCAAGGAAACTATGATCCTGGGAAAGAATCAGAACTGATTGCTGGACATTTATGGTGAACCCCAGACTCTGTAACAGGAAATTTAAGATCCAAAGCAGACAGCTTGGGAAGGAGCTTGTTAAGCAGATCACCTAGACAGGGAAAGACCTGAATTCCTTGAATCCAGCAAAAGCCAATGACAGGAGTGGGGCATTTGGTGAATACCCATGGGACAGTAAGAAGCCAAAGGCAAAGGAGAGAAATGAAAATGCAAGGAAGAGACCGAGAAATGTAAACATTTCTTGAAGATGGGATGGATTGGGATGCAAAAATATGTATCCTTGAGATCCAAAAATACCAGAAAGGCCTGGGGTAGAAGAACAGGAAATAATGTCTGGAGAGATAAACTCTGAAAAGAAGGAATTGTGAAGAAGGTATTCATCCTGGAAAGATCCAGAATTGGTCTCCATGTGCCCTCCTTTTGTGGGACCAAGAACATCCTGGAATAAAACCCCCTCCCTACTTGAGCAGAAGGAACAGGACGAAAAGTGCCCTGAGCTAAAAAAAGAGTGAAGAACATCTGGGAAACGGGACAGATGTTCCAGAGGAGGCTGAGGAATGCCTGAAAATGGAGGAAGGGGCTTCCAAACCATCAGATATCCCTGACAGACTATAGACAGAACCCAAGAGCCTGAAGTGATTCATAGCCAATTTGGAAAAGATGGGGACAGACGGAAGAACAAGGGAAGAAGGAAGGAACTTGTCAAGCAGGACTTGGCTCGTCGTAGAAAACAGGTTTCAGGGTGGTATGAGTCTGACTAGACTTAGCAGGAGGCATACACCGAGAACCCTTCTGGCACTTAGGAGGAGGGCAAGACTGTCTATAAACAAATGCAAACTTAGAGGGATAATTCTTCTGAAATTTGGGAGTAGAAGAAACAGAGATGTGTTTCAGCTCCTGCAAGGCTCTGTCCTTGTCCTGGAGAGACTTGAAACGTTCAACATTAGCAGATCTAACCTCAGTATACCCAAGGCTACTACAGCAGTGATCAATATAATGAATATGTACAGCTGTGCAAGTCCTACTTACCTGTAAAACATGATGTTCAAATTCCTCACTGCCTCAGTGGATTTTTGGGTTATCTGCCAAAGTAACCCAGTGCTGGTGTGCTTTCAAAAGCACAAACACGCCTCTCTCTCTCTTCCTGTGATAGCTGATTGGGTGAGCTTACCCCAACAGGGAAGCCTAAAGTTGTCACAAGAAGTGAGTCCTCAGGCTTTTTCACTTCTGCAAAGGAGGAGAGGAAAGTACCTGAAGCCAGAATCATCTAGCAAGAATTAATTCACAGCTATTCACAATATCATATAAAAACTAAATCCAACCACCACCAGCAAATCAAAGAGTCTGAAACCTAACTCAACTATGCACAATATGAGCAATGGTGGGTGGGTGCTGCCACTGAGGCAGTGAAAAATTCAAAACATCCACTGTTACAAGTTGGTAAAACTTATTCAACTGTACTAAGTTCATTGTTCTCACTGCTTCAAAGACATTACTGGTGGTGGTGGGCGGGGGTGGGGGTGGAAGGATAAGGATCCAGGAGACCCTGGAGAATGGTCCTAGCAAAGCCTGCTCTGGACTTCAAAAAGGAATCCAGTTTGTAGTGTTTTTGATGCTAAGAACACAGGACCAGGTTGTTTGTCTTTAGAATACTTCTAGAGTAGACCCCTTTCCAATATGCCATCGGAGAGGATAAAGCATTAGTGCAGTGATCCTTAACTCTTCCTGTAAAATATTTACTATGGTAGGAGCAATAGAAAACAACAGCAGAGGACAACCATCATGCAACAGCTTGCTTAAAGACAAGTGGACTGCTCTTAGCTCCCATACAGGAGACAAATAGCTGTTCAGCATTCCATAAGGGCTTTGTTTTGTCAAAGAAATACTTGAGCTGCCTGTGGACATCCAAAGTATACATAATCTTTTCTCCCTCTTTCCTGATCGGGATAGAACACTGGGAAACTGATGGCTTGATTCAAGGTAAGTTAAGAAATAACTTTAGGAATGAATGATGGATTACTGCAGAACACTACCATGTCCTTGTGAATAATCAGATAGGGCTGGCCCACTGTAAGAGCTTGCAGCTCACAGACTCGCTCTGCAGATGGAATATTAACGAGTAAAACACTCTTCCACATAATGAACCATAAATCAGCTTGAGAGCGAGTATCAAAAGGAGGTAAAGTCAATTTTTCAAGAACAAAGCTGAGATCCCAGGGAGGAGAAATTTGCCCTCAAAGAGGTCTCGTATGCAGCACTGTCTTCATAAACCTTTTGACCAAAAAGATTGACGAAAGAGGGTGAACCATGGGCAGACAAGTTGAGATAGTCAGAAGATGCACTTTGACAGAAGCATATGACAAATCATCTTTACGTCACTCACGTAAAAATTGTCAAAACCAGAGGAGTTGAAACCCTTTTGGGACCTCTGTTATTAGCTAGGTACCAGCTAGAAAACCTCTTCTACTTACAAAGGTAAGATTTTTCTAGGTGGAGGTTTTCTTGCCTTCTGAAATACCTGCTACATATCCTCATGGAACAAGTGCTTAAAAGGTATCAAAACAGAATCACCCAGGCTGTCAGTTACAATTGGTTTAAGTTGGAATATACCATTCACCTCTGATGCTGTGTCAGCAGATCCAGTCTGTGATGGAGCATCTAGTAATTACCCTTGGCTATTTCCATTAAAAAGGGAGTACCAGCTTCACCTAGGTGAAAAGGAGTTACTAAAATGATGTCTGGCAATTCTTTCTGAGTCTTTAGTAGTACCTTGGGAATCACGGGAAAGGATGGAAATACATAAAAGATCATTTCCAACCATGGGAATGATAGAGTGTGTGTCTTCCAAGCATGGCTGCAAGGATGTCTTGAACAGAATTTTTTCAGTTGTCTGCTCTGAAAGGAAGAAACAGATTTACTTCAGGTGGATCAAGTTCTGGAAGATTTCTACATGAAGCTTCCACACGTCACAGCCTTCCAAGGATTTGCTTAGTCTGTCTGCCACTGTTTTGCTCTGACAGCATATATGAGACCCGAAGACTAAAAGAATGCTGCACAGCCAGCTTCCAGGCCATCATTACCAACCAGCAAAGAGTATATGACCTTGTATCCCCCTTGCTTTTTAAGGAACCACATCATGGCAGTGTACTCTGTGACCACTAGAAAAGGACCCTAGTCCATAAGAGGTGAAGATCTTTTAAGGTATGGCTCACTGCCAACATCTTTTTTACATTTATGTGCTTTGGCATGAACTGAGGTCCCCACTAGCCTTGCACTTGAACTCTCACGGACAATGTTCCCAAGTAAAATCCAAAGAGTCCATCTGAGCAGATTGAACTGGGATGTGAAGTGAGAGAGTCAGTCCTGTATTCAGAGACAGTTGTTCCTTCCACCAGTGCAGTTCCTCCACCAGTGCAGTTCCTGTTTCACAGTTCCTAGCACCGGTACCAGAAAATCCAAGAGAAGAAGGTACTAGGTCCAATAATTCTTCAAGTACCACTGATTTTTTCTCATGTGCAGTCTGACTAGTGGTATCATGATTTGAGAAAAACAGTTAGTTATGTACTCACCATAACGATCGATGTATGTGGTCCATCTCGCCTACATTCCTTACTCACGGGTTCGGAGCAGAGAATCGGCTCCGACTCGGCCAAATTTCTTTAGCACGAAGTCTCCAATTGGCTGGGCTAACCCGGTATCCCAAGATGCACCTCACCCTAGACCCAGATCTTGTTTGCAATCATACCAATCATAACCCATACTCAATTAACACTGGAAGAAATTCCAGCCAGACAAGGGAAAAAAATCATTGACCTTGAAGGGTCCACAGAGCTAATATTCCTCCAAATCCACTAGGAAGGGGGCAGGTGGAAGGGTACGTAGGAATGTAGGCGAGATGGACCACATACATCGATCGTTATGGTGAGTACATAACTAACTGATGTTATGTGGTCCAATCTCGCCTACATTCCTTACTCACGGGACAGCGTCCCCAGCACCTTTATCCTAGGAGGCTCATAGGAAGATACTCCTGAGAACCGTGGAACCAAAGGAAGCCCGGCCCCTAGAAGCCACGTCCAGCTTGTAATGAGTAATAAAAGTATTAGGAGAGGCCCAAGTGGCCGTAGCACAAATATCATCCAAGGAAAGCCTAGTATGGAAAGCTATTGATGTAGACATAGCCCTGGTGGAATGAGCCTTGGCGGGAAAGGGTAAAGCTCTGCCTGCTGACGAGTAGATGAATGAAATACAATCTTTGATCCATTTAGAAATTGTGCACTTGGAAATAGGACAACCTGCCCTGTTTTCTGAAAAGGACACAAACAGTTGATCAGATTTCCTAACATACTTAGTCCTATGCAAATAAAATCTCAGTTGTCTGAGCACATCCAACTGATGAAACCTGAACTCTGCTTTATTGGAAAAGTTCGGAAAGAACACTGATAGCTCAATAGATTGATGGAGATTGATAGTGGATGACACCTTCGGAAGGAAGAAAGGGTTAAGCCTCAGGGAAACTGTCCTTATGAAAGATCAAATATGGAGGTTTAATGGACAAAGCTTGAAGTTCTGATACCCTCCTGGCCGATGTAATGGCTATCAGAAAAGCCGTCTTCCAAAATACGAACTTTAAGTCACAAGTGGCAGCCGGTTCAAAGGGTGGTGACGTCATAGCTTGTAGCACAAGGTTCAGGTCCCATGGCAGTACAGGTTCTGAAAAGTAACCAAGCGCCTTTTAGAAAGGCTTTACAGAGTTTGTGGCCCATAAGAGAGGGCTCGTAAGATGTGTGAAAATTAGAAATTGCAGCCAACTGTACTTTAATGGTAGCGGGCGCGGAGCCCTGACGGAACAACATGGCTAAAAAATCTAAGACCGACAGAATTGGGGCTGTGAAGGGGTCCTACCTTGGGCCTGAGCCCAAATAGAGAATCTCCTCCATTTGCTGGAATAAATCTTCCTGGTGGAAGACTTATGAGAAGAAGACCAGATGTGCACCACTTCAGGTGAAAAGGAATGTCGTCTGACTAGCGACAGAAGTGGAGCAGCCAGGCTGTCAACCTGAGAGTTCGCAGGGATGGATGAAGGTGTCCTGACATGTGAATCAGGAGGTCCGGCACTGGACTGTCCAGTGCGCACCGTTGAAGAAAAGGGAACCATACTTGTCGAGGCCAGTGTGGAGCAATAAGGATCATCCTGCTTCCCAAGGATATGGCTTTCTGTATCACTCTTGGTAACAGAGGAAACGGAGGGAAAGCGTAGACCAGACCGGGGGGCCAATCGTGAGCTAGAGCGTCCCTGGGTGACTCCCCCTGTGGGGGGGATCAGAGTGAAGTACTTGTTGCATTTGGCATTGAGGGGGCTGGCGAAGAGATTGCAGCAAGGCTGACCCCACCTTTTGAAGATCTGAACCGCCACTCGGTTGTTCACGGACCACTCGTGAGGCATCAGAATAGCTCTGCTTAGCCTGTCCGCTATCACGTTGGACTTCCCCAGAATGTCCGTTGCCACCAGAAACCGTTGGGAAGACACTGCCCACTGCCACACTCACATGGCCTCTCTGCAGAGGGGATAAGATTTGATTCCCCCCTGCTTGTTCAGGTACCACACTACGGACATGTCTGAGTGAATTGCAATCGTTCCCTGAGGTAGAGAGTCTTGGAGTGCTCGCAACGCCAGAACCACCGCTCTCATCTCCAGAACATTGATGTGCAAGTGTACCTCGTGATCTTGCCAGGTGCCTTGGACTGTCCTGCCTAGATAATACCCCCCCCCCACCCCATCTGGGAGGCGCCCGTGGCCACCGTGGCCACTGGAGACATAGGAATCAAGCTCCTTCCTCTGTCCAGATTGGAGGAGCATAGAAACCAGAGGAGGTCCTGTTTGCATCGTTCCGTGAGAAGCATCAGGTGGGAAAGAGGAAGCTTCTGAAAGGACCACTGAACAGACAGGAGCCACTGTAGGATCCGCATGTGTAACCTGGCCAGAGGTACCAGCATGATGGTGGAGGCCATGGATCCCAACAGCTGAAGAACTAACCTGGCCTAAACTTTTCTGAGGGGCAACACTGCGTGGATCTGAGACTGCAACACTCTTATCCTGTCCTGTGGCAGAAAGGCGCACATTTGAATAGAGTCTAGCTCTGCGCCTATAAAAACAACACGCTGTGAGGGCTGCAAGGCAGACTTTTCCCAGTTCAAAATAATTCCTAGATGTTGGCAAAGTGAGACTGTCGTCTCCCTGGCTTGAACGAGCAGATGCCTGGTGGGGGCAGCGAGAAGCCAGTCGTCCAGATACAGAAACACCTGGAATCCTAGACGTCTCAGGTGAGCTGTCACCACTGCCAAACAATTGGTAAACATCCTGGGGGCTGTGGTGAGACCTAAGGGCCGGGCACGAAACCGGAAGTGACGGGCTCCTAACCAGAAGCGTAAATGACTCCTGGATGCCTTTTCCATTTTGATGTGGTAGTAGGCATCCTTGAGATCGATGGAGCACATCCATACTCCTTTCTCCAGCAGTAGAAAAATGGACTGAAGTGTGACCATCCGGAACTTAGACTTCAGAACGTAGTGATTCAGTCGACTGAGATCCAGAATGGGTCTCGGGTCCCCTGTTCTTTTCGGCACCAAAAAGAGTCGTAAGTTCCTGATCCGACATGGTCTGAGGGGACTGGTTGGATGACTCCTTTTTCTAGCAGCTTTGCAACTTCTAGTGCTGCTTGATCCCGTTGACTGGGTGGGACGTCCGGGATCCTTCTGACTGGGGGGGGGGGGGTCGACGCAAAGGGAATAGAGTAACCCCTGGTAACTATTCGAAGCACCCAACGATCCTGGGTGATGCTTTCCCAGGCTTCCAGATGCAATGAAATTCGGCCCCCGACTGGCTCTGGAATAGCACAGTCGGGCAACGCCTCAGGAACGCTGGAAGGAAGAACTGCGAAAGGAATCGAGGTCTCCCGAGTTGCGGGGGCCTCCTCTGCCTCTAGGACAGCGTCTTCCAGAATAACCCCCCCCCCCCCGCCTCTGGAGGGTGACTCACCTTGAGCTGCGGGAAAGGGCCTCTGAGACTTTTTGAACCACATTTTCCCTCCTCTCTGAGCCTTGGGATAAGGCCTAGAAGGGAGAGAAAAACGGGCCCCTACGGCAGATAGGGTCTTTCCCTCCTATTCGCATCCGGTGAGGGTGTCTTTCACTTTGGGTCCGAAGAGAGAGGACCCATCAAAGGGGGCGTCAGTGAAGGAAGACTTAAAGGCCTCCGCGAAATGACACAGGCGCATCCAGGCTTGCCTTCTAAGAGCTACGCCTGAGCTAGCTGCCCTACTCACCCCTTCAGCTGCATAAGATATGAGCCTCATAGACGAGTTGACAATGGAACCTAGGGTAGACAACTGGGCATTAACAGTCTGCGCTACCGCCTCAGGCATGTTACCCGTCAGAACATCTCCTAGCCCCTCCAGGAGATCTCTTTGGAGCCGAGTGAAATGACAGAGGTAATTCAACGACCTTAAGGTAAAGGTCGCCGAAGACAGGGTACGCTTCCCATACCGGTCCATACTCCTGGACTCCTTGTTAGGAGGATGGACTGAAGAAGAAGCCTCTGCAACTTCCTGCTGAGTGGCTGCCGCCACCACCAAGGCATCTACCGAAACCCCTTTGGTATGGAACTCTTTGCCCGGGGGAGCAGATAGAAACTTGTTTGGACGTCTGGGTACCGGTTCCACGGAATCAGGGTTCTCTCACACCCTTCGACAAATCACGTCCAGGAGTTCGTCGAAGGGTGGAGACACCCAGGAGGCGGAGGGTTGAGCTCCGAAGGCCTTGAGGAATACAGACTCCTCCTCAGAGGGGGTCTTGGAAGGCCAGTCGCCTCTCTGCCTCAAAATCTCTAGGATGTCGGAGAAAGAGACATCATCGGAGGATGACTTGGGAGGACCCCTCCGACTCCTCGTGGTCGGTATCGGAAGTGAGGGACTCGTCATGGGAGTCTATGTGCTTCCTCTTGCACAACTTCTTACTAGGGGGCTCCTCAGGCACCGACTCTGAGGGGCCCTCAGAAAGTAGGGGACCGCTCAAGGGGGTATCCCCAGACCTTCAGGCTCCACCATCCAAGGATAGGGGGGTGTCAGAGGCTCTAGCCGGGGTGCAAGGGGACGGAGTGACCGATCCAGGTGATGTAACTGACGATCTGGACAGTGCGCTCCTCATGGCCTCGAAGGCAGGTCCCCCGAATCCGAGGACCAACCTGTCTCCGAGACCACGACCGGAGTGGGGATTCCCCGAGCCAAAGCACCGAGAGGGAGGCTCGGAACAGACAGTAGTCCCGAGGTATCCCCCTCAGGTCCAACTGAGGAAACCAGAGTAGCGAAACCAGAGGACGGAACCGACATGGTTGGAGCCGACGCCGGTACCGATAGACTCACATGGGGTATCGGAGCCATCACGAGAACATCACTCGGCGCGGAGCACTCCGGCTCTGACGACACATGGGTGCTCAGAGGAGGAATCACAGGTACGAGAATGGGGACTGGCTTCGGAGCCGACTGGGTCGGAGCCGAGAACAGTTTTGCTAGCACCGGCGACTGCAGGAGCCTCTGGACCACCCTATCCACATCCAAATCAGACAGCCTAGAGGTTTTGGAGGAAATAGAAGGAGATCGGGATCTCCTACCCGGAGACACATGCCTGACACTGGGTGACCAGCTCCGAATAGGCTCCAATAATATCGGAGCCGAAGTTGACTCCAGCACCACTGATACCTCCTGCGGCCCCGAGGACAATGGAGCTGAGGAGGTAGTATCCATAATCGAGATAGTCTCCTGCAGCCCCGAGGACATTGGAGCCGAGGAGGCAGCAACCACTATTTTAACCTTCTCCGGGGGCTCCGAGGAAGCAGACGGAGCCGGAGATCTCTTCTTGGCCTTGGAAGGCTTAGATTTAGGACTGGAAGAAGAATCTAAGGACTCCTCAAAAGAGGGCTTAATCAGGCCCTTCAAAATCAGTTTATTTTTTCTTTCCTGCAGTACCCTCGCGCTAAAAGCGTGGCAGAAACTGCAGGACTCCTGCAGGTGAATAGCCCCAAGACAATACACACAGATGGCATGGCCATCCGTAATAGACATTTTGTAGCCACATTTAGTACACTTTTTAAACCCGGAGGGTTTATGCTCCTTCTGCTCTTTAGACATGGTAAAAAATAACAGCACAAACCGACGACGACACAAGAGGAAGGCGGGAAAACAAACACCACTAACGGCCAAGGAACTCTAAATCAAATGTTTCTTGGAGTAGCAGGAAAAGACAAGAACAAATCCAACTACAGTTTTAACACCAGAAAAACAACATAGGAGAGGACTAAGTCCTCTAACTTAAACGGGCCTAGCCCGCCAAACAAAGGGATACCACAAACACCCAATCTCACTAACATTCACAATGAAACTTAGACAAGGAGAAAACTAGCTATTAAAATAGCTTTTGTAAAATAACAGACTGCTAAAATACTTAGAAAAAGTATTTGAAAGGGTACTTAGCCATAGCCAAGCGAGACCACGTCCTAACTCTACGAGTTAGGCAAACGAGATCTGGGGCTAGGGCCAGGTGCATCTTGGGATACCGGGTTAGCCCAGCCAATTAGAGACTTCGTGCTAGAGAAATTTGGCCGAGTCGGAGCCGATTCTCTGCTCCGAACCCGTGAGTAAGGAATGTAGGCGAGATAGGACCACATAACATCTCTTGTTGAGGCCACTTCTAGAAAAGAGAAATACAAGAAAATGCCCTAATTCAGAATTTTGTTTTCCGGTACGAAGGCTATCCTTTTAATTGTGTCTGTCCAACACCCTAGGAAAACAATTTGAGAGGGTGCGATGAAAGACTTCTGCAGGTTCAATTTGATGCCTTGGTGGGAAAGGAGGGATTTAGCCTTGTCTAAGAACTTTAAGCACCTAAATACACAATCTACAACAAATCAGCAAGTCATCTAAATAATGAAAAATGTGGATGCCTAGGGTTCTGCAACAGGCAACCAATGGGTCCTGACACTTTTCAAGATGCAGTAAATAGCCCAAAGGGCAATGCCCTGAACTGATAATGTATGCCAGGCAAAGCAAATCTCAAAGATTTCTAGAAATTGAGAACAAAACAAACAAAAGTGTCCCTGAGACCTACGGTCATCATGAAACAGTGGTCTGGAAGCAAAATTAGGACTGAATAAGGTGACTATTTTGAATTTTGGAATTTTCACAAATGTGTTCAGAAAGGAGAGGTCATGAGGAGTGTTCCCTTTTTTTGTATCAAAAAGATTTTGGAGTAAATCCTTTGCCTTTGCGTATCGCAGGCACAGGTACTATGACCCCAGCTTCGACCACGTGATAGAACACTGGAGGAACCAGCTCCGTCTCATCTGGTGGGTATGGGGGAATTCCCCTGAAAGATGGAAGATTTTCAATCCATTCAAGTGTACTTTCTCTGAATTATTCTCAGAACCCATTTGTTGAGACTATTTGATGCCAGGCTTGAGAGAGAGCTTGTGGGAAGGAGGAAGAGAGGAAAGGGGAGTGGGGAGCTCCATGACCTGGCACAGTCATTCCTTTGCAGGGGGTTGATTCTATTTCAGAAAGGAACTCCTCTTGTTTGGTTTCAAAAAATTATCCTACTACCATTTCCTTTTGGATTCCCGATTTTCGTTTGTTCTGCCCATTGAAGGAAGACACCTTGTTTGGTGAGAACTTCGATACATGAAACATCCTAGATACCCTATTCATTAATTTGCCCCTATCATCCCAACATTTGAGAATCTGTGTAACAGAGGTCCCAAACACCAATTCAGAACTTAAAGATGCATTCAAAATTTCGGCTTTTAAATCAGATTTGTTCTGATTACTTAACCAAGCATAGTCTCTTAAAACAAAAGAAGCATAATTTCTGAGACTGCACGTGTACATTCAAGCACAGGTCTCAAAGCATGTTTTGAAAATTGAGTCAGATTAGAGAATTTCAAACATACTTTTGCTCTGCAGGTAAGGATGCAGCAAAATTGTCCAAATTGTATGCACATTGTAAAGTAAATTTCCCAACATAGCCTTGGTAATTTAATATTCTAAAGGTTAAATTACTAGAAAGAGACACCCTTTTGTCCTGATGATCTAACCATCTTCCTTGTTTAGCAGGGGACATTGGATTAGCTGAAGCCAATGACTTTTTATTTGTGCAAGCAGCTGGGGAGACTGCAGCTGATTCAGCAGTCAAATGAGAAGAGACCTGTCATATGAAAGGATACAATATATATTTTAGGGATTGTTGGAAATCATACTGGTGTCCTGCAGTCAATATTATAAACATCTTTCAAGGCTGATAAGAGAGGGAAGAATAACAGAATTCAGCATCTTGTTCTCCATAAGGGTCATCATATACTTTGCTTAGCTATGGAGTAGTTTCCAATTCTCCGATGGAAAGGCATCACTAAATCTAGCAATCATCCGAGGAAAAGTGAACAACTGTTTAGACTTAAGCACAGATTCATACTCTGACTATACTCAGTGTCAGCTAGGAAATCATCATTGTCCTCACCAGATTCTTCCTCATTCTCTGAAACACCAGAAACGTCTCTAGACAACGTAGCACTACAGCTATGTATGGAACCCAACCACCGAATTAGGTGTCTGCAGAACACTCTTAGCTAAGGAAACCACATCAGCTTTAAAAACAGCTGTAATCTGATTATTAGATGTATGATGATGCTTTTGTTTCTTTTTTTGTGTGAACTTCACTAACAGATGAAATATTTGGGATCAGAGTATTATGCCTGTCAAGGGATCTCTTAGCCCAGACTACTCCTGCATCTAAAGGGTTTGATTCCAGCACCAAGTACTGGCTCATAGGAGGTTACTAGGCTATTGACTTTATAAGTCTAGCCATGTTATACCCTTGTTCCCTTATTCACCAAGTTGTATGGTCTATATTTGCAGTGCACGTCTATGATCAGCACTGACTGCCTTTCTCCAAAAAGAACACAGGTGACACCCTCTGAGTAAATTTACGGTCTCCCATCCAGGTGTCTAAGTTATGCTTAAACAGGGTTATTGAGGAGCTCTGTTTTATGTGACTTGGGAGTTTGTTTCAGATGACTGGCAATCTCTGGGAGACATATCTGTCTCTCCAGCATGCCCTGTTAATGTCGCAGGCTATGTTAAGATCCCTAGAGCGAGTGAATCTTGTCCCATTTGACTTACGGATGTGCAGCATTTCCATTAGGGCAGGGTCCGAGACTGATCTCTAGGCCAGGCACAAGTCATTCCTCAGCCAGGCACAAGTCATTCCTCAGCAGCCTATAAGATACAGAGTAGAGTGACAGGGCCTTCAGTCTGTCCATGTAGGTCATGTGTTGAAGGCCCTGAATTTTCTTGTTGAGAAACCTCTGAGGTCTCTCCAGCAACTGCAGGTGTCTGGTGAGGTCCATACATAAGGGAGAGTTATACTCTATTAGTGGTGTGATAAGGGATGAGCACAGGGGAGTTATAACATCCTTCGCTCTGAATACAATGTCTTTACTTATGAGACATACAACACAGAAGGCGTTCCTTACCACTGTGGATACACGGTGATTGACGTTAAGGTTGCTATCAATCCATGTTCCCAAATTTTTCACCTCAGGGTTTGAGCTAAGGGAGTACTGTTAATATTGCAATTTGCAGGGACTTCCCCTTTGCCAAAAGGGAAGATAACGCATTTCTTTGTTTAGTTTAAGTCCATGGCTTTGGCACCAATCATTTGTCTGTGTAAGCCCTTTTTGTAGTATGTCAGCATCATTGGGGAACTCAGTGATTGCACCCAGTTTGCAGTCACTGGCGAACTTGGTAAGCCACAGGCCATCTATTTTCACCTATATTTTTGAGAAATAGATTCCAAATAGTATGGGGCCTAGCACAGATCTTTGTAGTACACCACTGGTAACTGGTCTACGGGTAGAAGTGGCATCCCCAACTTTGACTATAGGTGTTCTGTTGGTTAGCCAGTTGGCTACCCATGTAGTGACATATGGGTTAATTCCCATTTTTTTTTAACTTCTCCTGATCTTTTGGGTTTCTGATAACATGAAGGGAATGGACCCCATTCCTAAGTCAAAGTACAATTAAAGTTCACGAAATTGGTATTGTTTCAATCTTTGATGTCAGCCAGAGGTGCTCTTCACAGCACCCATAATGTGCCCAGTAATGACTCCTCCTGCAATTCGCAGAGAGTTATATGGATTGATAACATATCTAAACACGATTTTCGATTTTTTATAAGACCCGTTGCTCCTACTACTATTGGAACTTTCTGGGTATCTTTCTTCCACAATGTTCTTGTTTCTGCTTGCAAATCTTGGTATTTTATGACTCTCTGTCTCCCTTTAAGCAAGACACTGTAGTCACCAGGTGTAGCGATTTCAATGATCAATGTTACTTTTGTTTTCTTTTCAGGGACCGATATATCTTGTTTCCTCTACCCTTAAAATTCATCACCCCAACAGACTTCTTAGATCCAATAATAAAAACATTCTGGAAGTGTATAAGCCTACACTCTAGCAAGACTATGGAATTCTCTTTCACCTCAAATTCAAACCATCAATAACCACTCCCTCCTTTAAAAACGTGCTCCACTCATACCTTTCTTCTTGTTGGGCATGCTAATGTTCTCATCCCACCTGAATTTCTTTCACTACATTCCTAATCTACATTCATTCCACTTCATCCTAGCTCTCAGCTCCACTATATATTTTCTCTTTTTCCTCTGAACTCCCTAACTTATCCCACATCTGCACTTGTAAGGTCCTTTCCTCCTCAACTCCTGCCATCAGCTTTTACTTATTTACTCTCCATTAATGTACACTCTTTTAAACTCTCATTATTTCTAGTCTGTAAGTCTTAGATCCTTAGTATACTGAGCATGTGTATTCTTTCATACTATAAACTAGGTAAAAGCAACAAACTACTTTTGATTACCTCAGTTAAACTTGTATATAAGTTACAAACTATGTATAACTAAAAAACGATGTCTTGTACTGTAAAACAGTACATTGTGTTGTAAAATTGTATTAGGAGCTTTTCTCTCCCGGCCTCCATTGAAAATGGGCTCATTTCTGGCCCTTGGACTATCCCGGTAAACAAACGGCAAATAATAAATAATAATAATAATAATAATGTATCTTTTGAACTGTTGGTAATGGGTGATCCCATTTGATGTAGACCATTTTTATTGATGCTTTGGGGCTCATGTTTCCAATATTTCCCACTCACTTCAATACCATAATTATTGCACAATCCCCAGAGCAACAGTCTTGCCACATTATTATGCCTTTCTATATACAGTCCTTCTGCCATTAGTATGTCACAACCAGCAACAAGGTGTGTGACTGTTTCCAATTCTGTTTTACAAACCTACATTTGTCTGTTTTACCCACATGTTCAATAGATTCTGTAAACCGTGTACATAGTCTACTATCTTGGGCCGCCAATATAAACCTTTCATATTTTGGTTTGAATTTGCCTCTCCTTAACCATTCCTGCATTCGATCCTGATCAACAAGAGGTTATTCCAGAAGTTTTCTAGACTTGTAAATATATTTATGCATTTTCCACATTTCTTGCCTTCTCATCTGATCCTTCACCTTATATTCTTTCCTTTGTTTTTTTGGCACATTCAGTTGTTGCTTTATTTTTTTTATCTACTTCTGGTTTGATTTCCATTCCTGCTTGACGCCGATATGCTTCTGCTAGACTAAGCAAGGAAGTCATCGTCAATTTATTCTCCTCATGTTTCAAAACTTTCACTATGTTTGGGTCTTGTGAGATCAGCAGATGTGTGCAGTCCCATGACTGCACATCTATACATGTAGTCAATTTCAAGGAGGCCCAAACCTCCTTCAGAACAGGGAATATATAACTTTGGTATGCACTGATTTTTATAAATCATTTGATGAGCATGAAGCATCCTTCTTGTTTTCCTCTCTTATCTATCCAACACCTTTTGGGGGCAGTCAATCACTCCAAAACTGTAAGTAAGGACAGGAACAACAAATTGGTTTATAGCTTGAATTTTGTTCCTAGATCTCAATGCTGTTTTCAGAATTAATTTAAGTCTTCTAAAACACTCCTTACTACGTTTTATTTGCATTTGTTCATGTTTTATTGTTGATCTTTCATCAATTCCCAAATAATTATACACTCCCTCTTGCTTAAGTTATTTTATATCACATTCTTATCACAGACTGATGTTTTCTTGGTGCTGCAGTTTTCCTGCTTTAAAGGTTGCTTTTACACATTTATCAAGACCAAATAACATTCTTATATCATCTGAAAAAGTTTTGACCACTTGCAGTTGTGCTTTCATTTCCACATCTGATGAGCTATACAGTTTTAAATCATCGACAAAGAGAAGAAGAGAAGTCTTTACAATGTTGTTTTCTAAGAGCCAAACTAGAGCAATGGCCTAATCTGTTAAGTAGACAGCTTAATGGGTTAAGGGCAAGACAGAATAGCAGCGGTGACAGGAAGTCACCCTGGAATATTCCACTTTGAATTTTTATCCCTGGAATAATAATTTGTCCTTTATTATGGCTTAATTACAAAGTGGTCTGCCACTGTTTCATGGTCACTCCAGTGTAATCAATCAGTGTTGTTTTATCCATGAATATGGGATACTGTCAAATGCTTTTTTTTTTAAGTCAATCCATGCCATACTTAGATTGTCTCCTTTTTACAATTCTCCATTATGACTTTATTTAGCAAGAAATTATCCTTTATTCCATATGACTTTCTTTTATTACCCTTTTGTTTTAATGCCATGATTGAATTTTCTTCTAAATGACTATTAACTCTGTCAACATCAATTCTGTTGTATAGTTTATATGTCGTCGGAAGGCAAGTTATTGGTCTATAATTTTTAGGATAACTTGCAGGTTCACTGTTAAGTAAGAGTATTGTTTTTCCTGTTGTTAACCAGGTTGGTGTCTGTTCGGGTTGCCCATACAAATAGTTCTTACTCACGGCTAAATAGTTCTTACTCACGGCTAAATCTTTGTGCAAAGATTTTAATACTTTTAGCCAGAAGTTAAGTACTGCATCTGGGCCTGCGGTTTTCCAACTGGAGGCTTTTCTTAACTTTATTTCAATCTCTCTGGCCGTTACTTCATCCCATTTCGTATCCTATACCTTTGAACTTCTTATTATTTCTTTTACTTCTTTTATCCACTTCGCATCTTTGTTATTTTCCAAAGGATCTTCATAGATATTGCTCCAAAATGCATCTACTACTTCTTTTCTGGGTGGTCTTTCAATTAATTTTGCGTTGTTTCTCAATTCTCTACAGAACATTTTGGGGTCATCAAATTGTTTATTGTGTACTTTTCCTTAATATTTATATGTATCGTCTAAGTTTTTCTGCCTGTGCTGAGATTTTCAGTTTATTTGCAATAGTGCAAGACAGATCCTGATCCATTATAACACTGCACAATGCTTTTATCAAACCTATCTTTCTGAGTATCTTTGTTGATCTGCTCCCTCTTCTATACTCTTCCAACAGTGACACCTCCTGTCTTAATTGCTTTGTAGTTTTCTCTGTTTGATACTTCCATGATGGTATTCGATCTCTCCCCTTCCTTTCCCTTACTACAATGTGTTCTTGTGGTAGAATTTTATCTGTTATTAATTCAGCTGCATAGTAATATATCCTGTTTACTTCTGTTACATTGCATGGATCTCTATGGACAGTCCTAATTACTGTGTTCATTTGTTTTGTCAAACTTCTGACTTTTTGGGTTTTATTGACCTTCTGCAGTCTATTTCTTTCATTGATCTTAATGTGTCTATCTAGGTTTATTAAATCAAGCAACTCTTCCCTTAGATAAAATGAGGGCACATTGTTTGTTCTCCACTTCCTGCAGGTATTCTATAGAAAGTTCTATAGCATCTTCCTGTGGCACATACTCTTCAATTTCATCCTGTGTCATCCATAGCTCTGTCATATGGGAACTCACTGGCTTATCAGTTCTTAACATTGACTGCAGAGTTGCCACAGTTTCCTGTTCCTTCCCTTGCTGTCCAGCTTCAAGTGAATGTTTATACTGGTTTCCAATAGAAGGCTCCAACATATATTCATATGACAATTAACCAGTTGCTTCCTGTTCATAGGTTCATAGGTAGGTACTAGGATATCGGCCCAAGGGCCTACGTCAGCCTAGCCAGCAAGATTCCATGGCTTACACCACCCAAGAAAGCTATTTTCCTGTGCCACTGTCGAGCAGACACACAGAAGTGATCCCCGAGGTGTATTTCCTATTTCCCATCCACTCACCAAGATTTTTCTTGAAGTGTGCTAATGAAGAACTTTGCTTGACATAGATGGGTAGCTTGTTCCGGAGTATAGAAAATCTCTGGGACAGGAATCTATCCCTCCAGGGTGTCCTGTTTATTGTGGTGACAAGGTTTAGGTCCCTAGAGCGTGTAGCTCAGAGGGATTGGGATTTCTTTAGGTGCAGCATGTCCAACAGCTCTGGGATTTACATAGCTTTATATGTTAGGCAGAGATCACCTTGGAGTAGGTGATATGCTATGGAGTAAAGCTGGAGTTTTTTGAGGCAGTCAGTGTAGCGCATTTGTTTGAGGCCAGTAATCCTCTTTGTGAGGTACTTCTGTGGCCTTTCCAGCTGCTGCAGATGTCTTGTGAGATGCATTCCAAAAGGGGCGTTGTACTCTATAATGGGTCTAATAGTTTCATAGTTTCATAGTACAGTACTAGGCTATCTGCCCTGGGGCATTTGTAAGCCTAGCCATAGTGATGTGGCTTTTGCCACCTCCTGAAATGGTACAAAAATGTACAGAATAAATCTAGAATACTGTGCCTCTGTCTAGTAGTGACACAATGAAGGTCCCCTTATATAATAGAATTAGTTTACTGTGCCCCTGTCTAGCAGTGACCCAGATGTGACCCCTGGGGTAAACTTTCAATCTCCCATCCACTTCATCTTGAAGAGAGTCAGTGAGGGGCTCTGCCTAATACGAACTGGGATCCTGTTCCAAACAAAGCATGGGAAGCCTTTGGGTTATGAATCTATCCCTCCAGCATGTCCTATTCATACTTGTGCCGAGGTTTAAGTCTTTAGCTCTTGTGGTCCTGATGGATTTGGATTTTTTGAGGTGGAGCATGTCCATCAAATCCTGATTGGACATGGCCTTGTACGTCAGGCAGAGATCACCCCTGAGCAGGCGGTATGCCACTGAATAGAGCTGAAGTTTCTATAGCCTGGCGGAATAAGACATATGTTGGAGACCCTTGATCCTTTTGGTGAGGTACTTCTGTGGTCTCTCCAGCTGTTGCAAGTGTCGGGTGAGGTACATACCAAATGGGGCATTGTACTCAATCATGGGTCTGATGAGGGAGGAATACAGGGGTACAGTGACATCATTGGATCTGGATGTGAATCCCTTCATGATGAGGTGTGCAAGGCAGAATGTTTTTCTAACCACTTTGGCAACGTGGGTGTCAAATGAGAGGTCGCTGTCTACTTGGGTCCCTAGGTCTCTGATTACTTTTTCCGTACTCAGTGGGTTGCTGTCTATGTGATAATTTGTGGGTACTTTGTTTTTTCCAAAAGGGATGACTATACATTTTTTGGCATTTAGTTTAAGGCCGTGACTACGGCACCAGTTGTCCGTTTCAGTGAGGCCTTTTTGTAGGATGTGTGTGTCAGCTGGTGTATCGACTATGGCGCCTAGTTTGCAGTCATCTGCGAACTTTGTCAGCCACAGCCCTCCCATGTTTGCTTTAACATCTGAGAAATAAATGCCGAACAAGAGGGGTCCCAGGACAGATCCCTGTGGGACACCACTTGTGACTGGCTTTGAGTCTGACATTGCTCCAGCGATTTTAACTTTATGGGTTCTGTCCTTTAGCCAGTTTGCAACCCATCTAGTGACATAGGGGGTTACTTTTAAGCTGTTTAGCTCATCTACGATGCCTGAGTGGGGTATTGTGTCGAAGGCCTTAGCCAAGTCCAGGTATGCTGTATGGACTGCTTTGCCCTCATCAATGGCTCTAGTGACTGTTTCGAAAAAGTCAACCAGGTTTAAAAGGCAGGATCTGCCCTTCACAAAGCCGAACTGGGTGGGGTCAAGTGTCTGTAGGTCCCCTATGTCTCTGTTTATGAGTTCCATAATGATTCTTTCCATAGCTTTGCAGACCAGGCTAGTTAAGCTTATGGGGCGCTAGTTTCCAGGGTCTGTAGAGGCACCCCCCCCTTGTGGAGTGGGGCCACTGTTGCTGTACGCCAGTGTACAGGTACATAACCCGAAGTAAGGCTAAGGTTAAATAGCATTTTTATGTGTGGGTTTAGCTCCTGTTGGAGTTCACGTAACATGCACCCCGGGATACCGTCAGGTCCCATTGATGCTGTGTTTTTTGCTTTGTTTAGGGCGGTTCTCACTTGGACATCTGAGATGACAGGGAGATTACATTCAGCTGGGATAAGTATTTCTTCTTTTGGGGGTGAAGGAGGTGAGAAGTTTGCACTGAACCGGTCAGCCAGAATGTTAGCAATATCTGTGGGTTCAGTGTATTTTTTGTTGTTGTGAACCAACTCTGAGCATATCTGAGGGTTTCCGCCCAGGTTTCTAACATAGCTGAAGAAGGCCTTGTGGTTATCTTTAGTGTCCTAAGCGATTTTTCTCTCAAAGTTTGCCTTGGATGTTTTTATGAGAGAACGTAGTTTTCTGCTAATGTTGATCAGAGACGTCTTCCCTTCATGGGATTTCGCTCTGACGTGCAGTAGCTTCCTTCTTTTGTTATACAATTTGTTTATGGCTGGGGTCCACCAGACATGAGTGTCGAGTAGAGGGGAACAATGACCTCTTTTTTCCTGGATGAGAACCCTTTTATGATGAGGTGTGCCACGTAGAAGGACTTCCTGACTACTGTGGCGATGTGACTATCAAAGGAAAGACTACTGTCCACCGGGTCCCAAGGTCTCATCATGCATTCGGTGTTAAGTAGATTGCTGCCTATGTTGTAGTTCATGGGTACAGAGTTTTTACCAAAGTGGATGACACTGCACTTTTTGACACTGAGCTTGAGGCCATGGCTCTGACACCAGGCATCTGTCTCAATGAGGTCCTTCTGTAGAATATCCACATCATTTGGGGACTTGACTATGGCTCCTAGTTTGCAGTCATCTGTGAACTTTGTAGCCAGAGGCCTTCTGTGTTAACCTGTACTTCAGAGAAGTAGATACCAAACAGGAGAGGTCCCAGGACGGAACCCTGTGGTACTCCACTTGTCACTGCTTTGAGGTCACATTTGCAGTCTGCAACTTTTACAGTGTGGGTTCTTGTCAGTGAGCCAGTTGGCAACCCATCTTGTGATGTAGGGATTTATACCTAGTTTAGTGAGTTAAACTATTATTCCAGAATGGGGGATGGTGTCGAAAGCCTTGGCGAGTTCAAGATAGGCTGTGTGAACCACCTTACCCTCATGCACGGCTTTGGTGACTGCCTCAAAGAAGTCGATCAGGTTCAGGAGGCATAATCTGCCTTTCACAAACCCGAACTGGGTGGGATTCAGAGTTTGGAGGTTACCAATGTCTTTGTTTATGAGTTCCATGATGATACGTTCCATGGCCTTGCAGACCAGGCTCGTCAGGCTAATAGAGCGATAATTCCCAGGATCAGTGGTGGCTCCCCCTTTGTGGAGTGGGATAACTGTTGCTGTGCACCATTCAGTGGGCACAAAGCCTGATACAAGGCTATTATTGAACATGGTGCTTAAGTGGGGAGCCAGTTCGTTCTGAAGTTCATGTAAAACGCAGCCTGGGATGTTGTCCGGTCCCACGGATGCTGTGTTTTTGGCTTTAGAGAGTGCAGCTTTTACCTGCGTAGTTGTGATTACAGGGACTCTGCATTCTTCCTGTATAGATATGGACCCTTTAGGGGGAGAGAGGGGGGTAAAGTTAGCACTGAACCGATCTGCCAGGATGTTGGCAATATTAGTTGGTTCCGTAATTTGTATGCCTTTGTGCTGTAACTCAGAGCAGATCTGGGTGTTGCCATCTAGATTCTTGACATAGCTATAGAATGCTTTGTGGTTGTCCTTGGATTTAGTGACAATTTTGTTTTCGTGCTAGCTTTGGAGGATCTTATAAGGGATCTCAGCTTCTTACTGAGTTCCACTGGTTTCCCCTTAATTTGGATGCCTGTTGCTCTACTCTGCTGTGGTGCTTTCTGAGTTAGATTTTCTACACTGAATCCTTCACTTCGCAGGCATTCCATAACTTCAGGTTCTAGTTCTTTAACTTCTCCATTACTAATCTTCTTTTCTACTTTTCCTCTTTGTCTTCTTATTTTTTGTATTGTAAAGTTTTCCATGTCCAGATTCCTTTGCCTGTGCTTCTCTTCAAATATCTTTGGTGCTGCTCTTTTTGTACTGATTAGTTTTGCTTTCTCTTTTGCATAAATATCACACAATATTAAATCTCTTTCTTTCCCATGTCCACATTTTCTCATCCTATGTCACCTGATCTTTCTGTTTCACCTTACTCTGGGGACTCGTTTCATCATACTGTGATTTAACTTGTTAGACTTTCTACACCAATCCTTTACTTCGCAGGCATTCCATAACTTCAAAATTTTTTTTAGCTTCTACTTTTACTAATCTTTTCTACATTCCCTCTTGGTGAATGTAAAATTTTCCAGGTCTGGATGCCTTTGCCTGTATTTCTCTTTGAATATGTTTGGGGCTGCCATTTTTGTATCGATTAATTTGGTTTTCGACTTTGCATAAATATTGCACCATATCACATCTTTTTCTTTCTATGTCCATATTTATTTTTTGTACTTTTCAAAAATATCTAGGTTTTGTTGTTTATACTTTCGCACTTCCTCAGATGGTTCTTTTTCCAAACAGATCAAAGTTTCATGGCCTATATAATGTTTTCCACAAATATGTTGCATTAGTGAACACAATTTTTTTATCTGAAGCTTCCGACACTTTTTTGTGTGGAAGTATTTTTCTTTCCTCTAATTTCTCTCTCAATCTTTTTTTATATCTTGTGTTTGGAAATTCTGGGCTTTTTGCATAATAATAACAATACATAATTTATTTCTTATCCTCAATAGTCCACTCTTATCTTCTGTGATTTCTGTAGACTGGGCTATCCTCCCCCTGGGCCTGGCCTGGCCCCATTGTAGGAATGTTTCCGTATTTTGAGGATTCTACACTGTCATTTTTTCCAGTCCTGGCGTCACGCCGCCTACCAAGATTGGGAACTTTTTTATCATGGGTCTTGTGCACCCCGCTATCTTTTTAAATTTTTGACCCACTTCTGTCCATGTTATTTGCTATATAAAAATAGTCTACATATCAGTGTCATCTTGGTGAGATTTTGTGAAAAACAGGGTCCACCTCATGAAGATACTAACCAAGGCATGAGGATGAATTCAGTTTCAGCAATACAACTCTCCTTTCCTTGCTGACCTCTATCTCCATTCTGACCCCCCTCTCCCAGCTGGTTGAGTTTCTCAATGATGCCTGAGTGGGGGATTGTGTCAAAAGCCTTGGCCAAGTCAAGATTGCCTGTATGTATTTGTTTTGCCTTCATCCAGGGCTTTGATGACATTCTCGAAGTTATCCACCAGGTTTAAGAAGCATGAATTACCCCTTAACAAAGCCAAACTGGGTTGGCTCAAGAGTTTGAAGGTCACCTATGTCTTTATTCCATGATGATCCTCCCCATGGCCTTGCAGATAAGGCTGGTTAGGCTTATAGTTCCCAGGGTCAGTTGATGAATCCCCTTTGTGCAAGGGAATTACTGCTGCTGTTTTCCACTCTGCTGGTTCAGTCAGTACTTAGCATGTGACTGAAGAGAGTGTCAAGTGGCTCCACTAGGTCCTGGTTTACACCACTTAGTCTGGGATGTTATCCAGTCACATAGGGGCTGTGTTTTTGGCTATGGAGAGTGCGGTTATGACCTGCTCTTTGGAGATACTAGGTACAAGACTGGTGACAGGTATGCTTTGGAGTACGTCTGGTGGGGGTCAGGGGGCTGAAGTTTGTACCAAATCTGTCTGCTAACAGGTTGGCAATGTCCTCGGTCAGTACGAGTGGAACCATACACTACTGTTTCGGCAAAAAGCTGGGCCTTCCCTTACAGATTTCTGATGTAGCTAAAGAATGCCTTGTAATGATCCTTAGCTATAGATGCTAGTTTAGCTTTGTAATTGGCTTTAGAGGACTTTACAATATATCTAAATTTACTTGTTCAAGCTGTGGCAGGTGTCTTTCCTCTGCTGAGCCACCATCTTGTTCTCAGACATTAGTTTCTTCCTCTTGTTGTATAACCTATTTATACGATGCTGGCTTGCGTTTTCTTAAACTACTGATAGATAACAACGTAGCAAAAAAGGAACTTCTTAAAAAGGAAATCATTGGTATTGAGTCATTTTTCAGGAAAAATCTTGGTGAACAGAACTTTGGGGATTTTTTTCAAACTGTTTCTCATGAACTGGAACAATATTCTGTTGAAAACATTAACAGGAAACATTCAAAACTATTACGTGACATATCTTCTTACAACAATAATTCTGCTTTTTCGAACTTTGCCGTCCCTAACAAACTGAATAAGTTTAACAGCGTTAGAGGGCAAGGTTTTAACAATCAGAGCACAGGTTCTTACACCAAAGCTGTTTTGTCTGGCCTTCCTGGTAAAGAGGCTAGCACCGTGAACCAAGTGCCTGTTTTTTCAGGCAACGGTCAATCTGTTACCACTGACTCTTTGGGTACTAAACCTTCATTTAACGGGACTCAAGACCATGTGATTGTTGTGCCTGATGATAACCAGTCGGCAGGTGTTGAAAGTAACTTTTTATCTGCCATTGACGACAATCATGTCGTCAAAACCAAAACAGGTTCCACTTTAGGCTTAACATCAGGAACCTCTGTTGCCTCTTCTTCTTTTCCCAACAGGAAAAAACAGGCACCTTCCAAAACGGTCCTCACCAGGAGTCGGACCTTCCTGGGTTCTCAATCATCGGGGGAAGAGACTTAGAACCTCCATCTGACAATTTTAGTATTATTAATTTGTTTGAACATGTTTTTTCTAATGATGAGATTAATGTTTTAAAACTTGGTCTTAATTTTGTTCCTCATTCCAGAGCAAATTATGTTAGGACAGTCATTGATATCAAGCAATACACTAGAAAGCTGAATTTGTATTACTTGTTGCATAATGTACCTGTTTCTAACCAAGTTTTCATCAAACCTTCAGTTTTCTGTCCCAGGTTACAGCACACTATTAGGGTTTTTGAAGAGACTTGTATTCAAGACGTCGATTACATGTTAAATAACAGACCCAATTACTATAATAATTTGACCATCAATGAAAGGAAAGCCCTTAAGAATTTACAATCCATGGCTAACCAATTTAGGTTTATGAAAAGTGATAAGGGCAGTAATATTGTTATTATGGAAAGGGACACCTACTTTAAATGGATAATGGACATTCTTAACAAGAGGGATGAATATGAGATTGTTTCTCTTTTTGACATTCATCGTAGCCAACGTTTAATACACTCGCACCTGTATGAAGCTCTTATGGCCGGAGATATCAGCCACGAACTGTACGAGTTTTGTGTTGTGGAAGAACCCAGAATAGGGGTTATTTTTGGGATATCCAAAACTTACAAATCAGTAAGCCAGACCCATTGTGTCTTCCCCTCATTCAATTACTGAGGGCTTGGCTTTGTTTATTGATGCCCTTTTGGGACCTATTATTGCCAATGAACCTTCATATATTCGTGACTCTTGGCATTTTTTAAATAACATCAACACTTTTGCTTCAACACAAGGTTTCGACCCCTGCAAACACAATATGTTTACAATCGACGTAGTTTCACTGTACACTTGCATTCTGCATGATGATGGGGTCGAAGCAGTTCGAAGTTTTTTGACCATTCATTATTCTGGTTTCACTAACAATGCAATTTCCCTTATTTGTAGGTTTTTGGAGATCATTTTGGACAACAACTTTTTTCTTTTTGAACGAGTCTATTATAGACAAAAAAGAGGTGTTGCTATGGGGTCTTCAGCAGCCCCTGCCTATGCAAATTTGGTAATGTCATGGTGGGAGCGTCACTTTATTCCTTTTTTGACTAGTAAATACAATATTTCTTTCTATTCCCGTTTCGTTGACGATTTGTTTTTTATTATTGAAGGTGACATGCCAATGGTGGAGACTTTTATTTCTGACATTAATTCCTTTTCCAATTATTTGAAATTTGTCATAGGCAGCAGTGGGCTAAATGTTAACTTTTTGGATGTTTCCTTAAGATGGGACTTCAATGAAGAGAGATTTCATAGCTGTATTCATCGGAAAAAGACGTTTAATAACGGGTATTTGCACTATCGGAGCGGACATCCTAAACATGTAATTGCCAACATCCCCAGGGGGCAGTTTATTAGGGCTAGCCGCATGACCTCCAAGGAAACTGATTTATTTCACGAGTTTGAATTTATTATTTCTTTATTTCTTGACAGGGGTTATGAGAAATCAGTTTTAACTCAAACAGGAGCTGACATTTACAGTAAACGTGAAGTTTATTATCCACTCCTATTAAATTTGAATTTGGATAACATCAATCACCATCTCAACAAGATTAATAGTAAACAACCAAATGTCAATTTGATCTGCTCCCTAGAAATGAATTCAGACTGCCAACGCATTCAGCGTATTATGGCTAGAAATTGGAGAGTCATTAAAGGGAACTCGGATATTTACAATATCCTTGGGGACAAGCCTTTATTTGTCCAAAGAAACAATTTTAACTTGAAAAAGATTTTAGAAAAACACAGTAGTAGTCTTTGTAGCATTTCTACTGATAAGAAGGGTATGCACTGTTGCCATCAGTGCAACATGTGCAGATTTATTTCATTGGGACCTTACATTTCAGTTGCTTCATTTGAAAGGGTTTTGTCAGTTCCAGGTTTTGTTAACTGTTGTATTTCAGGCGTAATTTATATTGCCTTATGTTCTTCATGTACGGCATTTTACATCGGAATGACTACCAGAGAGTTAAAAACACATATTAGGGAACATTGTACTGTATCAAAACCAGAGTTGAAACTAATGCCCTATTTAAACATTCTATTGTTTGTAAGTCTTTTAAAAAAATTTTGTTTTCAGTTCTTGAAGTCTGCCAAAAAGATAGGAGGGAAGGTGATTTCAAGAACTATTTACTACAAAGTGAGACTTATTGGCAAATTAAATTAAAATCTGACTGTCCCCCTGGTCTTAATGAAGCCATTAATGTAAAATGTTTCTTAAAGTACCGTAAACTTAAGATGAATAAGGACAACGATATAGTTTCTCTTCACATTGTTTGAAAATCAAATTTGTCTTTTTAAGAAAGCAGATATAATTAATGTTTTTTAATTGATTTATTGCACATGTGACTTGTTTTTTTAAGTATTTAAACCTGTGATTTATATTTTTGCACCATTCTGATGAAGTCTTTTGACAAAAGCGGATAATAAACTGGTATACGCTATTTTTGAAGTCCCGTTTTGTTGCCTCCACCTTGGTTTACTGGATTTTATTTATAACCTATTTATGCTTGATGTCCACCAGGGTGGCTCCATTCTAGTATAGCTGAATTTATACATCTGTTTATACAGGGCATTTTTATACACCTCTGTACAGGAGTCATTGCTGACAGTGGTAGCAGGGGGTTTGAAACTATTTATGCCGTTGCTTAGGAGGCTATAGTTTGCGTTGGGGAAATGTTTCACCCTTTTTCCTCTTGAGGAGGGGCCATTACTTCGAATGAGGCTGATTTATGATCAGACCTTACCAGGATGGGCAACACACAGGGGGTAGTGCAGTGACCCCTTATGATGGTTAGTACTAAGTCTAGGACATTCAAGCTTCTTGTGGATGTGCAGACTTTATGTTCCAAAGCATTTCTATTAAAGTCCAGGAATCTTTGGGAGAGCGTGTTTATGCTCATATATGATTCCCAACTGATGGAAGGATAGTTAAAATAAGTCATGACCAAGGTGTTTGGCTGTGAGTGAGTGACTCAAGTAGGTCCAAGTAGGCAGAGTCGTTCTCGTGGTTCATGGTGGGGACCTATAGGTAACAATGATATCCAAGCAGGTTTTAACTACAATTAGTTGGACTTGGGAGTAACTTTAGGGAGTCGTACTGTTTGACCAGTCTTGAGGTGTACTTGTCTTTAATGAAGAGGGATACACCTCAACCTTTGGTTCTGTCATGCTTGTTTTGAGGTCTGAACGTGTGGAAGGCACTGTAGCCTTACATGGCCAGGGTGCTCTCTACGGCCTTGAACCATGTCTCTGTGACTGCACAGACAATGGCATCTTCCAAAGTAAGGAGTGCTTCCAGTGAATGTAGCTTCCAATTTAGATGCTTGGCATTAAGCAGCATAACCTTGAGTTTGTCTCTAGTGGATTTTTTGTGTCAGGAATTTTGCTGTTATGCCATTGCCTAAAACAGGCACTATGGGGTATGGGGGAGGCAATTACCTTTGCCAGTAACCTAAATCCAAGAGGTGACAGGTGAACACCATCTCTGGCAAAGCAGTATTGGCAGTCAACCATATCTTCCCAGGCTGACAGATACTGAATTCCCCTGGAATGACACCAGAAGCCAAGCCAGCTGTTGAAGTCAATAATTTTTTATGTTGAGGCATCATCCTAGGTGAAGGCAGAATGCTGCTTAGGGCTAGGGTCATACCTGCCTGGGACACAGTCTGAGAGCTCCATCATGTCTCTCTTCATATAGTCCAGTGAAGAACATCTCAAGTCATTCACTCCAATGTGGACTATGACAGAACCATAACGGTACTTACTGTTGAGAGACTTGAGTGCGTGTGTGATCTGATGGATCCTGGCAACTGACAGGCAGCAGACTGTGACCTTCTCCCTGTCCAGCCTGGTGAGGGGGAAATCTGTGTGTCTCACTATGGAGTCGCCTATGACCAAGACATTTGGTTTTGAGATGTTTTGTCTTGGGAGCTTATGGGCTAAGACACGGTTGTGTGCATTATGTGTAGTGGGCTCTACTGAGTCTGTAATGTGTACAGTAGGTTTGATCTTGGGAGGTTTCTGATCTTTAGGTAGGTTTCTAGCGAGTACCAATGGCTATGTGGGTTTGTGTGTTGTGAACTTGTTACATGCAAGAGGTGAAGTGTGTGTGCTGACAACCTGTTTGATATCTGGTTTGTTGTGGCAGAACTGATTCCAAATTCATAGTACAGCTAACATCTCTCACATGTTGCATCTGTTTGTTTTAGGAGTAATTGGTTGTCAGTATACATGAAGAAATTGCTACAGTGCCTCAGGATGCCCATATCAATCAGGCTGGCTGAAGAAATGGTGGGAAACTCTCTGTCCATTATGGCAAGTACATACTGTACTAACTAGTGGAGAGTGGGCCAGATGGACCAGGTTTTGCTGTAAGACTAACAAAAGGTGGCTATTCTATGGATGGCTAGGTGAAGAAGACTTCGTTAATGCTTCACAATGCACAACTGAGTTGATCACAGGCCAAAAGTGCATTTGCAGAGCAGCTCCGGTAAACTAAGCGCAAACCCACACAAACACAATGCTTAAATACAAGCAAAGTTAAAAGATTTTAAACAAAGTAACCGAAGGGAAATCCCAAGACTGAGCCTTATTTTAGCAATTCCCAACTCAGATGGGCCCTTGGCTACACACTTCTGCCACAAGGGTGAAGGGGGCCTTCTTAATGTAAGATGGCTGGTTTTGGTGCTCAAATGATACCAAACAGTCTAGCTTCAGCAAGCCTGAATCTAGCCTATGCTATAAAATGCAGAAGTACTAGAAATTCAAAGTGGAGAAAATCACAGTCACAATAACAACAAAAAAGTTTAAATAAAGCAGCAATTCAGTAGAATACTCCCATAAAAGTGTAGACCACGAAGCTTCCTAGTGTGAAATAACTGGTCTGGAACTCAAGTACTTAAACCAAAACAAAGACACTTATAGAATAACAAGCACAATAAGCCTTTACCAGGAATTCCTATCTTAGAAGGGTATAGGCTACACTCTTCTGCCACAAGAGTCTAGACTACAAACCTTCCTAATGTAAAATAACAGATTTGGAGCCCAAGTGCTTAAACCAGATCTAAGACACTTTTAGAATAACAGACACAATAATTCTTCAACCAACAATTCCCAGCTTAGAAGGGTGTAGGCTATCCTCTCCTGCCACAAGAGTTTAAACCACAAATCTTCCTAATGTAAAATAACTGGTTTGGAACCCAAGTACTTAAACCAAAACAAAGACACTTAGAACAACAGGCACAATAAGCCCTCAACCAGCAATTCCCAGCTCAGAAGGTGAGAGGCTACTCTCTCCTCCCATAAAAATGTAGACAACAAACTTTCATAATGTAAAACAACTGGCCTGAAGCCCAATCTCTTAAACCAGAACTAAGCCACTTTTAGAATAACAGACATAATAAGCCTTTAACCAGGAATTTTCAACTTAGAAGGGTGTAAGCCACCTCTCCTGCTACATCAGTACAGACTACAAACCTTTTTTAGCAAAAATGGTCTGAAGCCCAAGTGCTTAAACCAAACCTAAGAGGCTTTGAATAACAGCAACAATTTTGCCAACAAGCACTAATAAATGCAGCAAAATAAATGCAATTGAACAATTTTAAGAACAAGCAGCAAAAGCAAAATAAAGTATTAAAGTAGGAAGAAATACAAATACAGTAACAGCAGCTGATTAAAGTGCAATTTAAGTCAAGTTGGAAGGGAGGAAATGAAAGATAATTCAAGGTTAAGAAACTAAGGGTTGGGCCTTCCCAAATGATCTCTCTGCACTTTGTAGGATGAGGTAATGAGGTGGGACTGACAGGAGTGTCCAAAATCAGATTTATAGTGGAGGGGGCAACTCAAAAGCCACCAAATTTAAGAATACAACAGTTTGGCAGCTGGGTGGGAAAATAAAATGCAGACAGAGATCAGCAATATTTAGGCAGAGTACAGCATGCAAGCCAAACAAGCACTCCAGCGAAACACAGATGCCTCCAAATATTTCTAGCTAAATGAGGAATGTTATTTCTCAGCTCCTCCTACTAGTTAGCTGATGTTAATCACTGTTTGCAAAGGAATGTTTTGCAAACTGACCCCAGCCAAGATCTCATAAAACTCCAAAAGAACAGAAATCTTAAAGCAAAATAAATGTAATACAAAAAAAAAGATAAAACAAAATAGAAGTAACCAAACCTTAAATGAAAAACTTAAATTTAAAATAAAATGCAGACAGAGATCTGCAATTTTCAGACAGAGTACAACTGGGACGAGTTCCCTACCATCAAATCCAACCGCACCTAAAAAGAAACAGCAAAATAAAAGTATGCCTCAAACTATGGTCAGATATACTGTCAGGGGCCACTTCTCGCCACGGAGATCACTTATCTTTTGCCCTGTGTCCCTCTAGTGCTGCTTTGCAAGCTATTATGGAACAAGGGTTAGACAAATCCTCTGGAGCAGTTCTGATGCTACTGAGGCAATGGGAATGATGAACATATTAGTCTTTTGAGTTGGGACGTAGGTTCTAAATTGTTTAGAAATAATAAGGCCTTGCTATGTATAATGCTACTGGCTGCCAAAAAAGCAACTAGTAGAAAATGGATCTCAAAATCTAAACCAAGTGTAATTGAAATACTTAATAATGTAAAGAATGTATAAGAATTGGATGTGGGATCTTTGGAAAAGGAAAGCAGCAAAGTGCACAAAAATAAATGGAATTTGTGAGAACAAAACAAGCAAAATGCAATTCAGGAAGAGGAGTGAGGTCTAAATAAAGGCAAGAATTAAGCAATTTATGTAATATCAGAGTGAAATACAAGTGTTAAAAATTAAATGCATGTACACTTCAAGCAAATAAAGAAAATAACATCACATTATGGCTTGTTTTCTTTACCATTACTGTATTTGTACCGAAGCCTTTTAAATTCTGATTTAGTAAACAAGTTAAAAATATAAACTTTTTTTGATGCACAATCTTACTTATAGTTCAGCTCTTGCAGCCATAAGTAATTACTAGGAAAACTAGATGTTTTACACTATCTCCCTTTGCCATTGCTTGCCTTTTAAAAAGCAATCAGGCGTCTTAATTTCAATGCTTCAATCACCGTCTGGTGAGATAGCGGAGCCCAAGAAAATAATTTCCGTCTCTGCTTTTACTTCTTCCCCATCTATTTGCAAATAATTGATAGGGTTAGATGACAATTTTAGTTAATGCTGAGCAACAAGTTAGCTTTTGGGCTTTATCTCTTTACCTTCATCAACAGGCTGTTCAACCCTTCCTCGCTTTTGACCATCATAATGGAAGCATCTGCGTATCTAAGGCTGTTAATAATTCTGTCGATTTAAATTCTGGCATTTAAGTGTCTAACTCAGAATTCTGCACAAAATACACAGCATACAACTTGAGTAGGGTGAAAATATATAGCCTTGTCACACTATTTTTCCCAATCATTTTTTAAACAAATATCTTTACTAAATTATGTATGACATAGGCAATCTTACACTTATATATATGAAAAAACCCATACTGACACAATCTCAATTGCAAACATTAGACATTACAAACCATGGCGACACAACTGTAGCTGCAAACATTATATATCATTTATAATATATCCAGTTATTGTCAGTCAACGATTATATAGCTCATTAAATTCCTGCCTTTTTTAAACCTTGTTTCTCCTCTCATGTACTGATCCCACACTTCCTATTTTTCCTATTTAATTTGTTCCTAACCTTTTCTAAAAATCTCCATTCTAGTTGTTTTATCTCTGTTACTATCTTCGTTACTTCTAGAAAATTTGATTTAGATTTGTATCCATGTTCTAGTAATTGCTTTTTTGGCAGCCATCTTAATTAGACTCAGCAAGGCATTAATATGTCTAGGCAATTCTTCTGTATCATAGCTCAAAAAAATTTCCTTAATTACATCAATTTGCTCATATCTCCAACAGAGCAGTCTGCAGGGAATCTTTAAAGTTTGCCAACTCATTACACTCCTAGAAAATATGTTCCAAGTTAACTCCTTCTACCCCATCACACCTCCAACATTTGCTGTCTACCTGAGGAAAAAATCTTTGGAGTTTATCAGGGGTATAAAATACCTATGTAAACACTTCCAAGCAAAGATCCTAAATCTAGACTTTGTTGCATATTTGGGAGACATACATATATCCACACATTGTTTCTTTGCGAAATGCTTGTCCAGTCTCTCTTCCTAATCCTTTCCAACCTCCTCTGATGGATTCTTATAGTTATCATGCAATAGTGTATATGCTCCACTAAATATTCCTTTCTTAATGGCAACTTCTGTTTTTGATTCTACTAAAATCTCTATCAGTGCTGGTCTTTTGTTTAGTACCCCCCTACTTTTTTCTCTTTGCCTATACTCTAATATCAGTCCTTTGTAGTCCAAATAAGTTCTTGGCATCTTCCCATTGTATTATCTTTCCCTCTTTAGCTATTTGTTCCCAATACCCTGGTTCCTTTGAAGTATACTCCAATAAATCCAAGTCCCCTCTTTCCTATTGTCTGTATCCCCAACTGCAGTCATCCCCATCAGCAAAATCTCCTTTCTCCATTCCTGTGGTGGCTTAGTTCTTCGAATACTTTCTGCTACCTTATGAATACAATATATATGATTACTGTTATTCTCCTTAAATGTCTGTATCCAAAATTCCATTTGATGCTTCTTGAGCTTCCCCCAATCTCATCATCTCTTTCTACTCCGAATTACAATTTTATGCCTTAGCTGTGTTGCTCTGAAATACCCCTTCAAATTGGGTAATTCCAATCCGCCCTGTTCCACTGGAAGAATAAGCTTATCCCACTAGACTCTTGCCGTCTTCCCCTCCCAGATAAAATCCTTCAGCTCTACACTTTTTCCAGTCTTGATCCAGTCAGCTATTCCATGTTCTATTTTAACTGTTGCTTCTTGTTCTACAAACAGACTCAACAGCAGGCACATAAGAGGACTCTGTATCCCACTTTCTCTAACAACTTGCCACAGACTGTTATGACCCACACAGTTAAAAGATCATAGTAGTCAATAAAGCAGAAATAAATATTTTTTTTTCGGGAATTCCCTTTATTTTGTCATTGTCCAGCAGATACAGCCAATTTGCTCTCGGTGCCTCTGCCTCTTTTAAAACCAACTTGTACATTTGGTAGTTCTTACTCTATATATTGCTGTTGTCTAGCTTGCATGATCTTTGAATATTACCTTGCTACCATGACAAACAATAATAATTAGGGCACTCTTTAGAAGCGACCCTTTTTTGGGTCCGTATTATAAAATGATCGTTCCCAAGCCAATGGCCACTGTTGTACTTCAACTGTTGTACTTCAAGTCACATTCCATGCAGGAGTCGTAACAGCATCATTTTGCAAGATTTTAAGCAGTATTATTCTGACTAATATCTGCTTAATTCTCCTAACAATATTTTAATGTTGCAGCAAATGTAACTAGGGTTTTGAGGATTTCAGAATTCCATTCACAGGTTAATTCTTGCTCTTAAGTTTTATTGGGGGGATAGTAATCTAAGATGTATTAAGAAGGAACTTTGTATGGCATTGTCATTATTCTTAGAAACCTGTGTAATGCCTTCTTGTCTCTGACCTTTGCATTCATACAAATGACCTTTTTATACATCAAGTTTATACACTATATATATATATATATATATATATATATATATATATATATATATATATATATATATGGGGTTTACTATCAAAAATTCAAACCGCACTCCGTCGACTGTACTATCGTCGAAAACGGAAGTTCGAAAACCGGAATGTCGAAGTCAAAAAAAAATTTAGGAATGGGTTTTAACATGGGTCAAGGTAGGTGTTCAGTATTATTCCAAACTACAAACATCTCTTTTGCTTCGATACCTTGTACTGTATCTTTAATACAAACCACACTGATTACTGAATTAAGGATGTAATTGAAATGAATTGAAGCTAATTAAGTATAAGTATGTCCGCATACCAGCATTTTTTATTCTGATGAAGTTTCTGGAGTGGAAATGATCAACCTTATTTCTTTTAAGATTCAATAAATTATTTTACTACTATCCGGTCGTTGACAGACTAGTTTTTGGTGTGTACTACTACGAACTGTTTTTTGTGGGACTGCCTTCATTGGGATCCTGTTCAAGAGGAGGAATTTTATGTTATTAGTTTTTTTTCTTTTCTCCGTTATCCATTTCTTGTGTGGTGATACTGGTTTTTCGTTGTGATGGAGTTACAGGATAGCCAAGGGGCCTCACAATCTTATAGGAACGACAAATCATTGATCAGTGGGTTAACCAGGCTCATACAAGCTTTTTCACAGCCGGACACAGATTTACCGGAAAAGGATTCTTCTATTCCTTGTGCACAGCCGTCTGTCGGCAGGCACGCCAACACTAGTTGTTGTAGTGGAGGAAAATCAATTGAGACAAGGTTGCCGCAGGGTTTTATTAATAATTATGGTGGAAATTCAAGAAATTATTCATGTGAGCGACTTAACACTCGACAAAACAAAGAACCCACCATGTTTATAGACAAATACGCTGACATTAATTCCAATGACTGGCTTAATAGAAGCTTCGGTGCTGTGGAGCTTCAGGACTATGGTCAAAAGAAACAGGACACTTCCTACCCTGAAAAATGCAAGCTTTTGAAAAAATATATGTTAAAAGTTTAAAAATTTAAATCTTGACAACTGGTTTCTTATTGAATGTATTAAAAGGAAGCATGTGCCTAAGGGTCTTAGACTTAAGTTTCCTAATGATATCGTTATGAGTTCTGTTTTTTACAATGAAATTGTGGACATTTTAAACAACTGTGGTTTAGCTCTGATGAGAGCTATTATTAATAACAATAATTTGATTGATGAGATGAAGGACAAGATAGATAAAATTAACAAAGAAATATGTGATGATTTACTGTTTACTGTACAACAATACAAATGTAATTATTTTAGGGTACTCAATGATGTTGACAACATTATGGTTAAAAACCATAAAAGAAAGATGGGTAAACTAGACAGGGATGATAGGGCTTATGAACATCAGCAGGCCTACCCCTTTAGGGCATAAAACAGACTACTCAAATAGTCATTTTAAGAGGAAAGTTCACACAAGAGTAGATCATTACACTGTAAAGCCTCGTCCATGGGAACAACGAACAAACAATTTACTGGTGGAAGGGGATGATGATCGATATGAACACAACTACAACAGGGGGTTTAACAATGGGGGGTTCAATGAACATGATATCCCTTTAGAACAGGAGGGGCCCAGGAGGTCCGAACTGATACGGAATTTACCCGGCCATCCAACATATGCACAAGTTACGAACAAATACACTCAGAGACATCAGGGGAATGGACTATACTGAATGGGGATTATACATTATTACCCGATAACACTAGTATTGTGAATACAGTGGTTGAAGTAGAACAGTGTGGGGTATGCAATCTTGATCCCAATACCCAGAGCAATGTTATTAACCAACAAGATGGTGAGTTTTTTATTTACAATTACACTGGTATTAAAATAGAAGACAGGCATTTTTCTTTATTTAAAAAGGGCTTCACGTTTGTTCCAGCCAGAAAAATGGATTTAGCTGAAATTACCTTGGACGTAAAATTATTTACTAGAAAGTTAAATTTGGAGGCGTTGGCCTCCATTAATGAGCCCCAAAATAATGTGTCCAACAGACATTATGAGGAGTTGGGAAGGAAAAGTATGTATAACCCCCCCATTACATAATGACATTAGCAATTTTGAAAAAGTTTTAATAAAGTAAATAAAGGGTATTTATTACCAAAATAAGCAAAGGTACCTTCATTGCAACCTAAATTCAGAGGAAAGGGTGACCTTGGATGAAATTAAACACCAGTATTCAGACATTAGAATTATGAAGCCCGATAAAGGGGGTGGAGTCGTACTAATGAATAACTGGTCCTACATTACTAAAATGATGGACATTTTAAGCACACAGGGGTGATGCACTATTATTTCAAGGAATGAGGTGAATATAGCACACAAAAAGATAGATTTGATTATAGAAGACAATTTTATTGCAAGGTTTAATTGATGATAAATTATATAGGTTTTTTAAGGTTGAGAAACCTTTTCTCCCTACTATGTTTGGTATCCCAAAGATACACAAAGACAATATAAATCCATCTTTAAGACCTATTGTGACATTGGATGGCTCCAAAACTCAGCCATTAGCGCTATATATTGATACAAAACTGAAGCCGTTTTATAAATTATACCCACACAGTTTAATCGATTCATGGGATTTATTAAATAAAATCAATTACAATATCAAACCCATTACTCATTTCCTACTGTTGATGTAAAAGACTTATTCTCTGTGATTCCACACAATATAGGTTTAGAGTGGTTTGAATATATGTTAACGGAATTCAAATTTCTTAATGACTGTGAATTTAGACTAGTATTAGAGAACACTGAGTTGGTGCTTAAAAATAATTTTATTTATTTCCAGGGATATATTTTCACCAGTTGGATGGTGGGGCGATGGGGGCAGCTTGTGCCCCCATTTTTGCAAATATAGTTATGTTAAATTGGGAGTTGCATTTTGTTTTCAACTCTCCATTTATGGATCATACTGTGAAATATTTTCGTTTTTTGGACATACTGATAGTATGGAAAGGTTCACAGGATGATGTTCCTAAGGTTATGGAATATTTCAACAATTCTACTCAGTTTCTTAGTTTCACATATGAATTTAATATGGAGGAGACACACTATCTAGATGTAGCTATTTCAAAAGATAATTTAAATGAAAAATATGTGTCGAGGATTTATAGAAAGGCCTGTTTTTCTAATTCCTATTTACACTACAATAGTAACCATCCTCCATTGCAGAAGAAGAATATTATAAAAGGACAAATGGTCAGGGTGGCTAGGATGACATCTAATTATACTGACTTCATCAATGAAATGGAATACGTGCATAAATTATTTTTGGAGAGAGGATACCCGACTCTCTAATAATTCTCTTAAGGAGGAGGTGATTAAGGGATGAGGGACATAATTTGTACCCCTATTGAATTCATGTTGTAATATGGAGAATATTGTTTTATATAACATTGGTGAGGGTCAAAACGGGGGGGGGACCTATGTAAAGAAGGATGTCACTCCCTTTCTCTTTATAACATACAAATCTGATACTAATCTGATAAGAAGAGCTATTGATAAGACATGGGATATGTTTAAGAGTATGCCCAACAAGATAGAAGTATTTAATAGGCACTTGTGTTACAGTTTTAGAAGGGGTCATAATCTCAAAAATATTTTTGAGAAGACTAGACAGGAGGACGTGAAAGAATTGAAGAAAAAGGGAACTTTTCATTGTGGAAGATGTTCCCAATGTACATTTGTAGCTAATAAGGGTGATTTATCATTACCTACTATTCCAACAATTCTCAAGAGTAATCAATATTATACTTGTTATACACAAAGGATTGTGTATTTAGCCTATTGTACTTTCTGTTGGGCCTACTATGTAGGGAAGACAGAAAGACATTTACGACAGAGGATTTACAAACATATGTATGATATTTTAACATATGTATGATGTTAACAGGAAAAGGGATACTAATGCACTTTATAGACATACCTTGTTATACACAGAAGCCAACTTTAAATTTTGGATTTTGGAAATGCTACCTAGAGGGGGAGATTAGGAAAACAAGTTGTGTTTTAGAGAGTTAATTTGGCAATTGCGTTTGGATTCCAATACATCCCCTGGGATGAACGATCATGTATCACTTTTACCAGCCCTAAGATTAAGGGCTAATAAAGTAAAAAATAATAAAGTAAAAAACAAAATAACAAAATAATTCAAAAACATACATTAGAAACTGAGAACTTGATTAATATTTTTGGTTTTAAGTTTTTAGTTTGTTTATTCTAGAACATGAAGTAATTGTTTATTTATTTTACTCGTGTTTATTTATATTTCTTGTATTTTAAGACACAGGTACCAATACAGTATCCACTATCATCATCACGTACCATAGTTTTTAACATTATACATACTTACTTTTAATACTATTTTTACCAATTTTTAATATATATTTATGTACATATTCACATATTTAGATATATTTATACACTTAGCGTATCAAGAGACATATTTATTATTATTATTGTACTATCATACGCAAGATCTAGCTAGGAATTTTTTATGAATTTTTTATCAATGTATAGAAAGAGATTTGTATATATATGTCCATCTTTTTATGCTATGTCTTACAGTGGTATTAATTTTATATACTTTTATGTGCATTATATGCACATTTTATATTTCATGATATATATATAGGTTTTAATATTTTGCTTCGATACCTTGTACTGTATCTTTAATACAAACCACAGTGATTACTGAATTAAGGATGTAATTGAAATGAATTGAAGCTAATTAAGTATAAATATGTCCGCATACCAGCATGTTTTATTCTGATGAAGTTTCCGGAGTGGAAATGAAAGTGCTTAATCAACCTGATTTCTTTTAAGATTCAATAAATTATTTTACTACTATCCGGTCGTTGACCGACTAGTTTTTGGTGTGTACTACTACTACTACTAACTGTTTTTTGTGGGACTGCCTTCATTGGGATCCTGTTCAAGTGGAGGAATTTTGTGCTGAAAGTTTAATGAATGTTTTATGAAGTTTCTTGAGTGTTTCACCAATGAATGAAATCAGCCAAGTTCTTCTTTATATTGATTTTTTGGTATCATTTTTGCCACAGTGCCTGCCAATCACTAAGCGTCCTCTCAAAAAAGAAGTTATGTTCCTACCATAACGTTCCATGTGAGTTGTTCATCTCGCCTTTGTTCTTTACTAGTGGATTTGGAGCCGATCCATCGGCTCCGAGTCGGCCACTTTCCAAGCTCAAGATCTTTGAGTTAGCTCGAGGCACAGTCCCTATCCCATGATGCTCTCCTACCAACCCCAGATCTAGTTTGCTAAACCAACAATAAAAAACCACACTAAGCAACCAATTATAAACAATGTACAAAGTACATAACTATTTACAATAGCTAAACAATAATCTGGTTGGAAAGAAAGACATGAGCAAGACCAACCAGACCACCAGTCATACCTGTTCTTCCATAACCTGGAGGGGGAAGGTGGGAGGGAGTGTAAGAACAAAGGTGAGATGAACAACTCACATGGAACGTTATGGTAAGAACATAACTTCTTTATGTGAAGTTGTTCAATCTCGCCATTTGTTCTTAACGCGTGGGTAGCTTCCCAAGCACCCTAATCCTGGGCGGCTCACGGGAGTATATTCCTGAGAACGGTGGAACCAAAGGAAGCCCTATCCACTTTGTAATGAGTGATAAACGTATGATGTTTGGACCAAGTAGCAGCTGCACAAATGGTGTCCAAAGGTAGATGGACATATAGGAGATCCGAGGGCCAATCGTGTACAAGTGAGTTCCTTGGGCTGTCCCCCAGTGGGGGGTACAGGGCGAAGTAGCTTCTGCATTTTGAATTCAGTGAGGATGCAAAAAGGTTGTAGCAAGGCTGGCCCCATCTGCGGAATATCCTTTCCGCCACTGGTTCTTTGAGGGATCACTCGTGGGACAACAGAATGGCTCTGCTCAGTTTGTCCATTATCACGTTGGATGACCCAGTTATGTGCATTGCTATCAGAAAGCGCCCGGTGGATACAGCCCACTGCCAAAGTCTTAGGGCCTCTCGGCATAAGGGGTAAGACTTGGGTCCCCCTTGCATGTTGATGTACCAGACTACCAACGTGTTGTCTGTCTGTACTGCAATCATCTCTCGAGGAAGAGAGTTGTGAAAGTATTGCAATGCTAGAAACACCGCTCTCAACTCTAAGACACTGATGTGAAAATGAGAGTCCATGTCTGACCAAGTGCCTTGGACAGTTCTTCCCTGAAACAGCCCCCCCCCCCAACCCTATCAGGGAAGCATCTGTGGTCACTGTGGCTGTGGGAGGGGGGGGGGGGGAGTATAAATGGGTGACCTACTGTAACTTGGTGGCTGTTCAACCACCAAAGAAGGTCCTTTTTGCAAGCATTTGTCTGAATAATCTTGTGTGACATTGGAAGCTGTTGATAAGACCACTATGTGAATAGTAGCCACTGGAGTATTCTCATGTGTATTCGTCCCAGAGGAACCGTTATAAGTGTAGCTGCCATGGTGCCTAGCAGCTTTAGGACCTGGAATGCCGGAATTCTCCTTTCCATTAACAACTGGGACACTTGACTTCACAAAGATATTACTCTTTCTAGAGGCAATCTGACCAGGGAGGTGGTGGTGTCTAGCTCTGCTCCTATAAAGGAAATATGCTGCGATGGCAATAAAGCAGATTTTTCAAAATTTAAGATTATGCCCAACCTGGAACACAGGCTGATAGTGTAATCTCTGGCGCAAATTAGTTGATGCCTGGTGGTGGCAGTGAGGAGCTAGTCATCGAGATATGGAAACACCTGGAATCCTAAAAGTCTCAAGTGAGCCGTGAACACTGCTATACATTTGGCGAACACTCTGGGAGCTGTGGTGAGATCAAAGGGCAGAGCTCAGATTTGGTAGTGACTGGCCACAAGCCGGAAACGCAAGTGATCTCTGGATGGCCTGGCCATTTTGATGTGGTAGTACGCATCCTTGAGATCTATAGAGAACATCTAATCGCCCGTTTCGAGAAACTGAAGTATCGATTGAAGCGTGACCATCCAGAACTTTTCTTTTTTGACAAAGGTATTTAGTTTGCTGAGGTCTAAAATGGGCCTCCAGTCCCCTGTTTTCTTTGGAACTAACAAAAAACCTGGAGTAAGTTCCGGATCCTATCTGGTTTGCCGGGACTGGCTGGATGACTCTTTTTCTAGCAGCCTTTGAATTTCTATGGTTGCTAGATTCCGCAGACAGGGTGGAACGTCTGGGATTCTTGTACGAATGGAAGGGGATTCTGAAAAGGGAATGATGTAACCTCTGGTAATTATGCTTTTTACCCAAGAATCTGATTTAATTCCTAGCCAGGCGTCTGGGTATAAAGCTAAGCGACCCCCGACTGCTTCCAGAGCAAGACGGTCGGGCCTCCTCTCAGGAGCACTGACAGGGCTTGCCAAGGAACTCCTCCCTGTCACCCTGGTTCTGCGGACCCCCTCTGCCGCCTGGGTGGCATCTACCATTATAGACCCCCCCTCCCTCTGCCCCTGGGGGGGGGTTCACTACGTGTGTTCTGAAAAGCTCCTTGGGACTTTCGGAACCACATTTTTCCACCTTTTTGCCTTTTGGGGTATGGTCTAGTGGGGGTGGAAAAACGGACTCCTACAGCATATAGAGTCTTTCCTTCCTGCTCACACCTAGTGAGTGACTCCTTGACTTTAAGCCCAAACAAGGAAGAGCCATCAAATGGGGTATTCACAAAGACTTGAAGGCTGCCGCAAAGGAGCATAAGCGCATCCAGGATAGTCTCCGCAGAGCTATCGCTGAAACTGCTGTCTGGCTCGATCCATCGGCTGCATAAGAAATAAGCCGCATGGACGAGTTCACAATAGAATTAAGGGTGTTAAGCTGTGCCGTTACTTTGTCTGAAACAGCATCATCTGTTTTGCCCTGTAGAGTATCTTCAAGCTCTTTGAGATCATCTTGTTGAAGACGAGTAAAGTGGGTCAAATAATTGAGCGATCTCATTGCAAATGTCGCAGAACTAAAGATGCGTTTCCCGTCTCTGTCCACAGTCCTAGAGTCCTTATTAGGAGGATGAACAGAAGAGGAGGTTTCTGACATCTCTTTCTTGGTGGCCGCCGCCACCACCATGGCATCAATAGGGACTCCCTTTGTAAGAAAAGACCTGTCTTGAGGGGAGGTGATAAATTTGTTGGGCCTCCGAGGGACCGGTTCCATGGAATCAAGAGACTCCCACGCCCTTCGAGCGACCAAGTCCATTAATTTGTCAAAGGGCGGAGTAACCCAGGAGGTGGAAGGTTGAGACCCAAAGGCTTTCAGGAGCACAGACTCATCCTCAGTAGGGGTAAGGGACTGCCAGTCACCCCTCTGACTTAATATCTCCAGGATGTCTGAAAATGAGACATCCTCAGAGGAGGACTGTGGGGATCCTTCTGATTCCTCTAAGTCGGTGTCTGATGTTACGGATTCCTGAGGGGAATCTAAATGCCTCCTCTTGCACAGTCTTTTACTGGGGACTTCATCAGTGGGGGCCGTCTGGTGAAGTCTCAGTCAAGCAGGGGTCACCCAATGGGGTTACTTGAGGCTCTGGGTCTCGACGCTTGGTGGTAACCTGTGGTGTAGGGACAGAACGCGGCCCTTTAGGGGAGGAAGAAGAAAGATCCAAAGAGGTAAGGGTGTTAGCAGACATGACCCTCCTCATGGCATCGAAGGCACCGGTTTTCCCAACCCAAGGAGTCAGCCGGTTCCGAAGAAGACAGCAACCTCCCAGGGGCCGAGATCACAGGCTCCGAACCAGAGGACGGAACTGAACTCATCTGCCCTGAAGCCCCTAGAGGGAGAGTTGGAACCAAAGCGTCGGTTTGAATCTCTCCCCTGGAACCAGCAAGAGCGTGTCGGCTCCGAGGCTCTTCGATCGGAACCGAAGAAGTCAAGGTCGACGGAGCCAAGGGCACTGGAAAAGGCCTCGGCTCCGAGGGTTCCACCACTTTCGGATCCTCTCTTTCTGGATCCGAAGGATCAATTGGCCTCAAAGGAGGAGCAGAAATTGTTGTGGGGGTGTCGTACGCTTCTAAGCCAACTGGGTCAAAGCTGAAAGCAATTTGGCCAGAGCCGGGTTCACCAAAAGTCTCTGCACCACACGGTCCACATAGATATCGGAAAGGGTACTGGAAGAACGGGTCAAAGGAGCCGAAGAAGCCACAGACTTAAGGATCGGGGGACTTTAAAATCTCCAACACTGGCTCCAACACAATGACTTGGCTCCGAGGTAAGATCTCGGTGCATGGCTCCGAAGGCTGTGGAGCCGGCAACAGTGTCTTCCCAGAGGTGCTCGGAACAGAAGACTTATGCTCCGATGACACCTTAGAAGACTTCGACCCCTTCGAGGACTTAGAGGTCTGGTCAGTCTTATCTAAAGCTTCTTGGAAATCTGGCTTCAACAGCCCTCTATTGACCAATTTCCTTTGTCTCTCTAATAAAATCTTGCCACTGAAGGAATGGCAGATAGAGCAATCTTCTTGTAAATGTAGTGGTCCCAAGCAGTACACACAAGAAACATGATTATCAGTGATGGACATCTTTTGTCTACAGTCGCATCTTTTAAAACCAGATTTTTGTTCCTCCGACATTATAACAATTACAACAAATATCAGATCCCTGATAACAATAAAAAATTGAAGCCACGGACTCCTAGAAAGTTCAGATCCCTGAACTGTAATGACTATACAACGAATGTTACACAAAAAGTTCAAATACACTAATTCTAAGGGGATAGGGAATTAAATATGACAGAGCCCTGTCAAGAAAAAGTAACTCAAGAAAGGCTAAAGGCCTAGGAGCAACCGCTCCGAATTAGAAGACAAAATATAACTTCTAATCCACTCACTAATCAACAACTAAAAGAAATATGAGAAATCTCACTCAATCCACTAACTAATTATAGTTCAATAAGAAATTTTTAAATTCTAAAAATAGTAAAGAAGGTTACGGGTCCGAGCTTCCTCCGAAGATTGTGCGATCCATTGAGCGGCAAACTAAATCTGGGGTTGGTAGGAGAGCATCATGGGATAGGGACTGTGCCTTGAGCTAACTCAAAGATCTTGAGCTTGGAAAGTGGCCGACTCGGAACCGATGGATCGGCACCGAACCCACGTGTAAAGAACAAACGGCGAGACTGAACAACTTCACATCAAATGTTATACTGCCCAACAAGAATTGTCATCCAGTCAGTCATGAAGTTGGTCTGTGCTCTCATCAGCATCCCTGCAATGAAAGTTTATTTTCATTTTTATGGCCTAAGCCTATTTCTGGTAGTAATGTGAGCACTTATGTCAGCAAAGTGGTCACTATGCCCTGTTGTCCCTGCATGTGTGCTCCCCCACATGCCATGAAAGGAGTTATTATTAGCGTTAACATATTAATATTAACAGATATGCCCACATCTTCCTGAGACCAGCTCCCCACATCATGATGTGCTTTTACTTTCCAACCAAGTCTCTGTCATCAGATCACTGGTGCAAGCTTCAGCTTTCCTGTTGGTGCCATTAAGTGTCAGAGCAAGGCTAAATGAATTCAGGTTGCCTGGGTTATAAGCACAAGACTTTATCCTTGTATGCTATGGATCTATACAACAGTATCAAATGGACTAAATAGTGAATGCTATTTAGTCGATCCGATACTGTTGAAATGGCAAAATAGCAAAATCACGGAACATCGAATTTTTTTCCAGGGGAAAAATTTGGTGGGCCGTCTTCGGGACTTTGCCATTTCCTCCACTATGGTGCGATCTCGGAGTTGGTATATTTAAGTAGGGGGTGTGGCGGGCAAAGCCCCCCACTTAAATTTGTGTTTAAGTTTTCTTTTTTCTTTTTTTTTTTTTTTTATGGAGCAGCAAATTTTTTCCCTGGGAAAAAATTTGCTGTTCTGTTTGTTCGATATTTTGTTGTTTAGATCTTATTGGTACGATGAAATAGCGTTCGCTATTTGCATCGTACGATAATATAGACGCTATGCTACTGTTGCATGCTTATACTAAACATTTAAGTAGAATGCTTAATAAAATTAGGAAAAGGCACAACAAAAACTGTTTTACAAATGCTTACCTGGAAATAAAAGTCTAGTACAGCCACCATATCTGTGCCCTCCGGGAAACACTGCAACAAGAACACAGAAGCAATTAATATATAATGCACCATCTTTTGAAAGAGAAATGCATATGTTTGCAAAAGGAAATGCATCAAATACTTCCCTGTCACAAAGTTACAAAGCGCACATACCATGTTTGAGAACAATACAAAGCCCATCTGGTATTCCATTTTTGACAGCTAAACATAAACCAAATGTTTACCAACAGAATAAAAAAGGACATACCTCTGCTGAATGTACAACAAACCTCTTCACACGACACTTAAGGCAGAAAAATACTGCTGATCAAGGGGATGACAGCAAAAACTACATTGTTTCAAGAAAGAAACCTGTTGTTTAATAAAACAGAGCTAAACTTAGTTTCTCAAACATAAAGCAGAATTCCCAAGAAGGTGAAAGTACTCACACCAGGATCACGACATTTACTAAACCTTTAATGCAAAACAACTAGTACTGGCCCATGTAATCAAATATCTTGGGAAGCATTAAATCATTTAGAAGGGATCATAATTTTGACATTATCCTTTTTTCAATCTCCTGTTCCATCGCTGTGTTGTCAAAGTAATAGCATCCAGATGAGAGACAGAAATGTGATGCAACACATTCAAATCTATTCTACAATTCTTGGAAGATGAAGCTCCTATGCACAAGCTAAAACCAGACAGATGTATTTTGATTTCATTTTGAATCAAGGAAGTAATACAGTATATTTATTCTGTTGCACTTGAGTGGTTTATTATTTTCTGTATTTTACTGCATGTTCTCTGAATCTGAAGTTGCAGTGATTAAAAGTGCTTTATAGCTTTACAATGGTTTTCAAGTAGGTTTTCTGTTGTGCCTATCTAGTTAAATCAGTTTTGAGTTGTTTTTGTCATTTTTTCTTCCTGTTTTGTCTCTGAATCTAAATGTTCAGTTATTAATTTAATTGGTTTCCTGTTTGCGTCAAGTGCTTTCTGTGCTGCTAATGGATATAACAATGGGTAACATGATGTTTGGAAGATCAAGAAATGTTCAACAGCTACCTCCCAAGCTATCATGGCCAGCTGGTACAGAGGAAAATACCTGGTGTCCCTCTGCTAGTGAAGGTGCCGCATCACTCTACTGTTGTCTGTAATCATGTGCAAGGGTCCCGGAGACCCCAGGTAAAAAAAAATATAGGCCTATGTCAGATGATCGGGTTTTCAGAAACTCAAACTTCATAGGGTTGAGACCATACGATCGAGTTTCCAAAAACTCAAACATAAAAATAAAACACACACACAAAAAAATACCTTTTTCACATTTTTGCAGGGCGGCACGCCCTCCTTCAGCACCTACACCCCCTGCAAATAATATATACAAACTCTGAGATCGCACTATAGTGATAAAAATGGTAAATTTCCTGATCCTCAATCTACATTCAAAAGCTTTGGGTTTTCAAAAACTACATTATATGGTCTCGGCCATATGAATTTCAAGTTTCTTAAAACATGATCAACTGATGGGGACCCAAACATATATACTGTAGCATGGATCACACCCAATATCTTATTGACACTGATGTGCTCTGGCCTTTCAGACATGCCCCACAGAATGCACGTTTTTTATCCTTATTGAAACTGCTCCCCAAGGAAAATATGAGGCATTTGTTTGTACAGTTTGTGTTGAAATATGAAGAAAAAGGAGGGACATGAATTCTGAATTATATGCAGTCTCTACTCCATTAAGTTCCTTCCTGATAAGGTCTAAAATTGGAATCAGAATATCCAGGGGCTGATAATGTTGGGTTCTAATGAACCTTAAAAACCCAATCCTGTAAGACAGCGTCAGAGCCATTTTGAAAAATATAGCTGGAACCCCAGACTGGTGAGGAAAGATACAATCCATGTTATAAACTCCTGACCTCCAGGAAAAGACTCTGCAAAGACAGAGTAGTTAGGGATTTGAGGACAAGTGTAGACAGCAACCTGGCTTTTGACCAACATGTGTCTAATGTTGTCAGAAAATAATTTTGTGTCACTCATCTTATAAGTAAGGGCATGGTATCTAGGTCCAGGGAAGTCATCATGCCACTGTACTCAGCCATCATCTGACCAGGCACATGTAACAACTGGAATGTCCACAGTGGTTCCTCACAAAAAGAATGCAGGTCATAAACAAAACATCCTATGCAGATCATCTCAAAACCCATTCTCTAAACTCCTACAGACTGGTGATAGATCATTAATTCCCGGCATACAAAAGTATCTTTGGATCCCGTTCTGATGAACCTTTTGCATAGCCGCAAAAAAACAGCGCCAGAACTACTAGATCTAAAGTTTTAAACTTTGCTTGAGACTTAAATATGACATGTTGGAGGGACAGATATTTATCTCAGAGAACCTCCCATTCCTTGGAACAGGCTGCCCCCATCCATGTGAAGCAGAGCCCTTCTCTAACCCTATTCAAGCACAACCTTGACTGGTGGATGGGAAATCGGAAATTCACCCCTGGTCTGACATCTATGTCTGTGATGGACAGAGACTGCTGTTAAATCATGCTCCAACATACGCCCTGAGCTCATTACAACCTAGTGACACCCCCAGGAGTTTCTGCAGTTACATCCTACTGGCACATCTAAGCATCGCATGTTCATATTTCATTAATAATTCCAAAACCATAATACATATACAGTATTAGAAAATGTCTTCTTAAACCCTACATGATGGCAAACACAACTGTAATAATATTTGACCTCTGTCTAGTGCAACTAAACAGCTATTCAAATGTATTTATATACCATGTATACTGTAACAATTTTCATACTTCTCTAAATATTGCAACAATCAACTGACCCCAGACAATCTGCTTAGCCTCATATGAAAGCTCAACAGTTGTATGAAGAAAATGCTGCTTGCATTGTATGTGTTGCTTGAATGGTTATCAAGATACTGCAAGTTGTTTACTGAACATTACAAAAAATTAACATTTACTGTGCTTATTGTGGGTGATAAAATCCAGTTTAAGACCTAGACATGAATGAATGCAACCACTGTAAATATTACTTTGTGCTGAACGGTTTTTATTTATAGTTTTCTAGTGACACGTATGGTTCTCGAGATATTGACCTTTGAGGCGATAGCTTAATTTTTTTAAACGTCTCAAATGTCTCAAACTACACTCACTGAAAGCTAGAATACTAATTCAAATGAACTTTACTGGAGGGAACAAGTTAAAATACCTTCTGAGACACGTTTGGGTTGGATGGCTAGGCTTGTAAAGGCCTCAGTGGTCATGAGCATAGTATACACCTATAATAGGATCAATCAGTTTTGCTGCTTTTATTTGATGAGCTTTCAGTCACTTTTCAAACTTAAGAACAAGCAGCAACTTTTGTCAAGCTGTGCGAGTCATCTAGAGCTTGTGGCAGTCCAACTTGATGAGCATGTCTGTGATTGCTACACTTCTGGGAAATGAACATTACAGGTTAGAGCTTTAGCTGTTCACAGCTTTCATTTTTCCCTGTTAATTTATATTGCTGGAGCAGTCAGCCACTGCTGTCTTATTCTGAGCATCTTCAAAGCTGAAGCTCCTGTGCACAATCCAAAAATCAAAGAAGCATTTTGGCTCCATTTTGAATCCAGGAAACAGGAAATTATATTTATTCTACTGCACAAAGTCAAACTACTTAAATTATTTTTGGTGTTTATTGTCATTTTATTCTATATTTATTATTTTCTTTGAATCTGAAATTACAGATATTAACGGAAGGTGTTTTACTATTTGAACTGCTTTTCAAGTGGGTTATTTTGGGCTCATAGTTATTTAAATCGGTTTTGAGAGTGTTCTTTCATTTCTGTGCAGTTTACTGTTTTTGCTTTCTCTAAATGTGAAGCCAAAAGCTTTTTTATTGGCTTCTCTGATTTCTTAGCCCAGGTAAATTGAGCCGAGCAGTGCTTCATGCACCCTGTACAAACCTGTACTCAAAAGATGCAGGCAATTCAATTTGAGTTTTACTCTTGGCAAGATTAGCTATAGCCTCAGTAGCAAGCTGTGCTAAGGTACCACCCCTCACTTCAGGACCAAGTGAAACGGGGATTGGAATAATGGTGAAGGTGTTTACCTTACAGACATAAGGTACTGGGTTTGATTCTTAAATGGATAATTAGCTAGGCTTAAAATGGCTCACAAAGGCACTTAGCCAAATACTAATCTATGAACTATAAATAACTTTAACAGGTTTCTACCTTAGAGTTCTACCAATATTTACTTAGTCAAGATGGAGGTATCACACTCACATATGAACACAGTCTGTGAGCATCACAACCTTCACAGCGCTCCTTACACATACCTGGAAAACTATCATATGCTGAGGCTGCAAAAAAAGTCACTGCCTAAGTCTCCAAGGTCATAAAAGACTAGGACTCAACAGCAATCAAACACCATAATACATACTACCACATTCACAGAGGACAGTCACAAAAAAAAAAAAAACTTCCCACAAACTAATACAAATATACTAGCGACAGGCGACTCCATAGTCACTCACACAGACTCTTAGGATCATAGAAAGTTACTAGGCTATTGAACCTGAGGACCTTATAAGCCTAGCCAACAGTTGAGCCCATGTCTAGACAAGTCATCAGCCGATGCCCCTGTTCAGCAGGGACATGGGTGGAATCCCAGGGATGTATTTTCTGTTTCCCATCCAGTTATCCAGGTTGCGCTTAAAAAGGGATAAAGAGGTACTCTGCTTGATGTGGAGAGGGAGTCTATTCCACAAATGGGGGAGTCTCTGGGTCACAAATCTGTCCCATCACCAAGTCCTACTGAAGTCACAGACAAGGCTGAGGCTGCACGTGCGGGTTACTCGAGTATAGCTTGGCTTGTGGATATGCAGCAGTCTCATCAAGGCGGGGTCCAAGATCACCTTGTATGCCAGACAGAGGTCACGTCTGAGGAGTCTGTATGAAACTGAGTAGAGGGATAGGGCTTTTAGCCTATCTATGTATGGTAGGATTTTTGAGGCCCTTGATTCTCCTGGTGAGGAACCTCTGTGGTCTCTCCACCTGCTGCATGTGCTTTGCTAGGTACATGCCAAATGGGGTGTTGTACTCAATAATGGGCCTTAAGACTACAGGGATGTTATGATCCCCGACCCCTTGTCCCTGGATGAGATTCTCTTACTTATGAGGTGGGCCATGTAGAAAGCTTTCCGTACAATGGAAGCAACATGGTGGTCAAAAGTCAGGCTGCTATCAGCATGGATGCCTAAAATCACTCACGACTGATTGCGTGCTTAGGACATTATTAATGTGATAATTTGTGGGGACGTCATTCTCCCCAAAGGGGATGATGCATTATTTGGTATTCAGCTTCACGCCATAGTTCTGGCACCACTCATCTGTTTGGGTGAGACCCTCTTGAAGGATGTCCTCATCACTAGTGGAATTGCTGACAGCACCCAGCTTGCAGTCATCTGCAAACATGGTCAGCCACAGTCTACTGATTTTGGCCTGCACACCTCAGAAAAGTATATCCCAAATAACAGAGGCCCCAAAACCGAACCCTGGGGTATGCTGCTCATTACGGGTGTACTGCTTGATGTGGCTTCCCCTATTTTGACTAGGTGGGTTCTATCAGTGAGCCAGTTAGCTACCCACCTGGTACCATATGGATTGATGCCTAGTTGAGAGAGTTTATCTATTATGCCTGAGTGGGGAATAGTGTCGAAGGCTTTGGCCAGATCAAGGTAGGCGGTGTGCACCATCTTCCCCTCGTCCATGGCTTTGGTGACTGTCTCAAAGTTGACCACATTTAACAGACACGACCTCCCCTTGACGAAGCCAAACTGTGTGGGATCGAGTGCTTGGAGGTTCCCAATGTCTTTGTTAATGAGGTCCATGATATTCCATTCCATGGCCTTGCAGATCAGGCTAGTTAGGTTGATGGGTATACAACTTCCTGGATCGGTGGGTGCTCCACCTTTGTGTAAAGGGATGACAGTGGCTGTCCTCCACTCAGCTGGGACAAAGTCAGTACTCAGGCTGTGGTTGAATAGGGTGTCTAATGGTGCTGCAAGTTCCTGCCTGAGTTCATGTACGATGCAGCCTGAGATGTTATCGGGTCCCATGGAGACTGTATTTTCTGCCTTTGAGAGAGTAGTGATGACCTGTTCCCTGGATATAAGGGGAAGGGGGCAGGTACTAGGAATGTCCTAATTTACTGATGTGGGGGACAGAGGGGTGAGGTTTTCACTAAATCTGTCAAACAGCAAGTTTGCTATATCTACGGCATCTATATATGTGGTGTCCTTGACCACCAGTTCTGAACAGATCTGGGTGCTTCCTTCGAGATTGTGAACATATGTGAAGAAGGCCTTATGACTATCTCTAGTAGATGTGGCCAATTTGGACTTGAAGTTTGCTTTGGAGGACTTCACTAGTGCTCTTATTTGTTTGTTCAGGCTAAGGAGAGACTGCTTCCATTTGGGCACCTGTGCCTACTTGGTCCTGAACAGCAATGTCTTCCTTTTGTCACAGAGTTTATTTATTGCAGATGTCCACCAGACAGGTTTACTTTTCCTAGCAGAGGATGACTTATTCCTGTCGGGTATTCCACGAGTCCATGCATCTATATAAATGCTTATATAGTGCTTTGGTGTAGTTTTGGATATTGGTGCCAGTTCCTAGAGAGGGAGCGGGGGCTGTGAAGCTGTTTATACCATCCCTCAGGAGGCTATAATCAGCTTTGGAGAAGTTTTTTTTATTTCACCCTAGCCAGAGGGGGGTTGCGGGAAATGGTGCCTTCAAAAGTGACCGTTTTATGGTCGGATCTTTTCAGGGAGGATGATACTGAAGGGTTGCTGCAGTGGTTACTCCTGTAGGTTAATACCAAGCCAAGGTATTATTACCTCTTGTAGGGTTATCGACTAGCTGTTCCAAAGCATTTGTACTGACAAAAATCGATGAATCTCTGGGCATTTGTGTTCTGGAATGAGTAGTTCTTCCAATCTATGTTTGGGTAGTTAAAGTCACCCAGGATCAGGGTAAAGGATTGAATCGTGACAGATTCGAAGAGGTCCAGATAGGCAGCTTGGGCATCTTGAATCAGATTTGGGGACCAGTAGCTAGCTATGATTTGTACTGGGGTCTTGTCAATGGTTAACTGTACCCGAGTGTCTCCTGTGTGTCATACTGTTTGACCAGCCTGGAAGGGTGTATGTCTTTAATATATATTGAAACTCCACCTCCTTTGGCTTTACTGCCCACAGTTTGGGGTCTGAATGCATGACAGGATGAGTAACCAGGTAAGGCTGGGGTGCTCTCCGCAGCTTTGAACCAGGTTTCTGTGACTGCACAGATGTTAACATTTTCCAGGGTTAAGAATGCTTGCAATGAATGCTGTTTCATGTTTAGACTCCTAGCATTTAGCAGCAAGACCTTTAATTTGTGTTTTGTTGAAATTTTTATGTTGGTAGTTTTAACCTCATCGCTTTTCCTAAAAAAGGCACTATGGGGAGGCAAGAGCCTTTGCCAGAAGCCTGAAGCCCAAGTGAGACAGATGCAGGCCATCTCTGGCAAAGCATCATGGTCTGTCGATCATATCTTCTCAGGCTGTCAGGTACTGTATCCCCCTGGAATGACACAAGAAACTAAGCCAATTGTCAAAGTCAATAATTTTCTGTTTGTATTGAGGCATCATTCTGAGTGACAGTAGAATGCTGCTTAAGGCTAAGGACATACCCGCCTGGGACACATATTCAGCGAGTTCAAACATGTCTCTCCATGTAGTCCAGGGAGGTACGTCTCAAGTCATTCACACCAGCATGGACTACTAGAGTCATAACAGTACCTGTTGAGAGACTTGAGTACGTATGTGATATGGCAGATTCTGGCACATGACAGACAACTAACCGTGACTTTCTCCTTATCCAGCCTGGTGAGAGACACGTCTGTGTGTCTTACAATGCAGTCTCCAATGACTAATATGTTGGATTTGTGGTTAAGCCTTAGTGGCTGTCAGACACAGGTGTGTGAACTATGCATGGTATGTGGTGTGGAGGGCTGTGGAGATTGTGTGTGTTTTTGCCTCGGAGGTCTCCTTGGTTTGGGTACATTTTTTCTTGAGGAGCTCCACATATGTGGGTGTGTGCTGTGTAGGTGTGGGTGGTGTTTGAGGTGTAGTGATTGTGTCGACAACCTTCTCAGTGCCAGATAGACTGGATTCTTAGGGACAGATCACAGACTCTAGGTTCCTAATGTAACTGCATCTCTCGCAAATTGTGTTCCTGGGTGGTAGTAGTAGATGGTTGTCTGTGTACATCATCCAGTTGCTACACTGTCTCAGGATGCCCATATCAATCAGACTGGCAGGAGAAACTGTAGAAAATTGTTGATCCATATTTGTCAGAATCTGAGGGACAAAGGCCAGGGAAACCTAAGGGGTAGGCCTAAAGCCTAAGTGCTTAAAACAAAACTGGCTTAGAATAACACTTGCAATTTAAACAAGCAGTAATAAATGCAACAGAAACGATGCAACTGAACACTTTAGAGAACAAGCAGCTGCAAGTAACAGAAAAAGCAAGATGAAATAATAGAGTAGCAGGAAGAAACACATATATAGTAAAAGCGGCTGAATAAAGCGTTTTTTTTTTTTTTTTTTTTTTTTAGTAAAGTGGAAAGGGAGAGAGGAGAAACAAGACAATTCAAGGTTAAAGAACTAAGGGGTCTGACCTTCCCAAATGATCTCAGTATTAGGTAAAATGAGCTAATGAGATGGGACTGGGAGGAGTGTCCCAGATCAAATTTACAGTAGGGGTGGGCAACAGCAAAAGCCACCAACTTTAACGCAACAGCAGCTGGGTGGGAGAAATACAAAAATTCAACCAAAGGTCAGCAAATATATAAATGCAAACACAGAAAAGTAAATAATTCAGTCAAGCAAATGAATAAAAGTAGTGCAATACTGATATACACGACAGTTAAAGTGCAAAAAACATACCTATGTTATCTCTGTAATTCCAGACTGTTTAAGAAACACTTTTCCCTCACAAGGATGGACAAAAACTAGATGATAAATCAGCTGTACTTCAGGTGCCAATATCTCTTGACACTGCAAAAGGTCTCAAGCCAAACAAGTATGATTACAACATGGTAGTGGGTTCATGTGAGTGTAAATGACCTAATACACAACTCCCTAAGGGATACCAAGAGATAACATCCTAAGGAATGCCAAGAGACATTTCCAAGCTCTCCTTGCATGTCAAAAATACATGAAAGACCTTGGTATCAAGTGGCATACTTCCTTCTTCAAAAACTGATGCCGAAGGACAAATAAAAGATGACTAGTTTCAACAACTGGCTGAATAAATGGTGGCATTCGGGGGCATCCAGAATGTGTAGCATGGATGGCCTGCACCTCTCATTCCATAGTGGCTAAAGCCCTTGCTATCCCCATACTGCATTTTTTAGACACAGTCCATCTAATTGACCATCCAACCTAAAAAACAAAACAAATCAAGAAAGAGCTGTTCAATGCTAGGCATCAACAAATTGATTGATCTGCATGCCCACCTGGATTTAGAGCACATTCATGTGTGTATTATTGCTGAAAATTGCTTTAAACATGCAGAAAGTACTTCGTCTACACCAGAGTTTTGTGCCTACCATGCCTTTAGACATAATGGTAATTATGGTGGAATAGCCATATTTGTTGAAGACCACATTACCTCTAGGCAGATTTCCACAGACTTACAAATCAAACTTACTGAGATACAAATCACACCAAATAAAACAAACTATTAGAAAACTAAATCTTACAAGACCCTCTCAATGTCTTCTGAAAACCATGTTTGACTCTCAGATATATTTTAAGAACTTCAAAAACACAGGAACTTTAACCATCTTTCAATAAACGAGGATTACCTACATCTCAACCATAGGTTATGCCCCAAAATTACTTGATTTCATAAAAAAGAACTTCCTGGAACAAACAAAGAACCCACTAGAAGACAAAATATTCTTAACCTGGTCTTTTACAAATATAGCATTTATAGGATCAGAGGAGGTTACTAGGCTAATGGCCCTAGGACCCTTACAAGCCTAGCCAAGTACAACCTCTGTTCCCAAGACTATCAAGATATTGAATGGAACTAAGTTAACTACTGCCCCTGTCCAAGAGGGACAGAGGTAAAACTCCTGGGGTGAAATTGCAGTTTCCCATGCAATCATCCAAATTATGTTTAGATAGGGTCAGCGAAGGGGCTCTTTCACCTGTATTGGAAGTTTGTTCCAGAGGAGAGGTAACCTTTGTGAGACATATCTATCTCTCCAGCAAGCCCTGTTGATGTCACTTACTAGGTTGAGATCCCTATAGTGAATACATCTTATACTATTTGATTTATGAATGGGCAGCACTTCCATTACAGCAGGATCTGAAATTTCTTTATATGCAAGGCAGAGGTTGCCTATGAGTAGTCTGTAAGGACACAGAGTATAGTGACAGTGATTTCAGTCTGTCAACACATGACATACAGTGGATATAAAAAGTGTACACACCCCTGTTGAAATGCCAGATTTTGTGATATAAAGAAATGAGACCGCAATAAATAATTTCAAAAATTGTCCCACCTTTAATGTGACCTATAACTTTTACAATTCAATTGAAAAACAAACAAATCTGTTAGGGGAAAAAATATAAAAAATAAAAAATGTACAATAAGCTGGTTACATAAGTGTGCACACCCTTAAACTAATACTTTGCTGAAGCACCCTTTGATTTAATTACAGCATTCAGTCTTCTTGGGTACACACCTGCCATCAATTAAAGAGACTCTGATTAACCCCAAATAAAGTTCAGCTGTCCTAGTAGGATTTTCCTGACATTTACTCAGTTGCCTGCTACAGCAAAAGCCATGGTTCGCAGAAAACTTACAAAGCATCAAAGGGATCTCATTGTTGAAAGGCATCAGTCAGGAGAAGGGTACAAAAATGTCCACAGCATTGGATATACTGTGGAACACAGTGAGGACAATCATCAAAAAGTGGAGAAAATATGGGACAACAGTGATGTTGCAAGGAACTGGACATTCCTCCAAAACTGATGAAAAGACAAGACAAAAACTGGTCAGGGAGGCTGCCAAGAGACCTACAGCAACACTGAAGGAGCTGCAGGAATTTCTGGCAAGTACTGGTTGTGTACTACATGTAACAATCTCCAGTATTCTCCATTTGTCTGGCCTATGGGGGTAGGGTTGCAAGACAGAAACCTTTTTTCACAAAGAAAAAATTCCAGGCCTGGCTAAAATTTTCAAAACAATACATCAAGTCTCCCAAAATGTGTTATGGTCTGATGAGACCAAGGTTGAACTTTTTGGCCACAATCTCAAAAGGTACATTTGGTGCAAAAACAACACTTCGCCTCACCAAAAGAACACCATCCCCACGGTGAACCATGGTGGTGGCAGTATCATGCTTTGGGGTTGCTTTTTTTTTCAGTTGGAACTAGGGCTTTAGTCAAGGTGGAGGGAATTATGAACAGTTCCAAATACTGGTCACTTTTGGTCCCATACCTTCAGGCATCTGCTAGAAAGCTGAAGATGAAGAGAAATGTTACCTTTCAACATGACAATGACCCTGAAGTATACATCCAAATCAACAAAAGAATGGCTTCACCAGAAGAAAATTTAAGTTTTGGAACGGCCCAGTCAGAGCTCATACCTAAATCCAATAGAAAACCTGTGGGGTGACCTGAAGAGGGCTGTGCACAAGAGATGTCCTCACAATATGGCAGATTTGCAGTGCTTTTGCAAGGAAGAGTGGGCAAATATTGCCAAGTCAAGACATGCCATGCTGACTAGACTCCTACCCAAGAAACCTGAATGATGTAATTAAGTAAAAGGTGCTTCAACAAAGTATTAGTTTAAAGGTGTGCACACTTGCGCAATCAGCTTATTGTATGTTTTATATTTTTTCCCTAATAGAGTTGTTTTTTAATTGAATTGTACAGGTTATAGGTCACATTAAAGGTGATAAAAGTTTTGAAATGATATACTGTGGTCTCGTTTTTTTATATCACAAAAACCTGGCATTTTAGCAGGAGTATGTACACTTTTTACATCTACTGTATGCTGAAGACCCTGAATTTTCTTTTTAAGAAACCTTTGAGGTCTTTCCAGTTGCTGCAGGTGCCTGGTAAGGTACATAACAAAGGTAACACTGTACTCTTTGGCCTGATGAGTGAGGAGTACAAGGGGGTTATAACTTCTTTTGTTCTGGATACAATGCCCTTACTTATGAGGTGGGCAATGATGAAAGCCTTTCTTACCACTGTGGAGACATGGTGGTAAAGAAAGGTTGCTGTTAACCTGTGTGCCCAAATCTCTCACCAGTGGTTTGCATGCTTAGGGTGGTATTATTAATGTGGTAATCTGCAGGGACATTGCCCTTGCCGAAGAGGATGATAATGCATTTTTCTGCACTGAATTTTAGCCCCTGACTTTGGCACCAGTTATCTGTGTAAGTCCCTCTTGTAGGTCATCGGTTGGGGACTCTATGACTGCACCCAGTTTGCAATCATAAGCAAACTTTGCCCGACATAGGCCTTTTGTTATAGCCGGTACATCCGAAAAGTAAATTCCAAACAAAAGGGCCCCAGCATCGATTTCTGCAAACACCACTGGTTAGGGTTCTGCTGGTGGAGGGACAGTCACCTATTTTGACTGTGTGCATTCCATCTGTGAGACATTTTGCAACCCAGCTGACAATATATGGGTTGATCTTAAGTTGGGTGAGTTTAACCCGAGTGGGCAACAGTGTCAAAGACTTTGGCCAGGTCCAGGTAGGCCGTATGCATGGATTTGCCTTCGTCCAGAGCTTTAGGGACTACCTCAAAGAAGTCCAGCAAGTTCAAGAGGCAGGATCCCCTTTTAATAAAGCCAAACTGGGTTGAGTCAAGTGTTTGGAGATCTCCTACATCTTTGTTGATAAGGTCCATGATTATTCTTTCCATAGTCTTGCAGATTAGGCTGATTAGGCTTATGGGTCTATAGTTCTCAGGGTCAGTGGAGACACCTCCTTTATGTAACAGGATGACGGTTGCTGTTTTCCATTCAGTAGGTACAAAACCAATGCTTAGACTGTGGTTAGAAACAGTACCAAGCAGTGCAGCTACTTCCTGTTTTAATCCATTTAGAAAGCAGCCTGGGATATTATGAGGTCCCATACAGGCTGTGTTTTGGGGTTTGGTGAGAGCACTTACGATCTGCTCCTTGGAGACACAAGGTGAAGGGCATATGGTAGGGATGCACTGGGGGATATGTGGCGGGGACAGGAGGGAGAAGTTTTCATTGAAACTGTCAGCTAGCAGATTGGCTATTTCCACTGGTTCAGTACATGTGGTGCCATTAGCAACCAGTTCTGCATAGATGTTGGTTTTTCCTTTAAGGTTTCTGACATACCTAAAGAACGGCTTATGGTTATCCTTAGCAAAGGAGGCTAATTTGGATTCATAGTTAGCTTTAGAATGCCTTAGGAGATGTCTTGTTTGCTTGTTTAAGCACAAGAGGGAATGCTTTCAATTTAGAGACTTTTTTCCCTGCTCTTGGACATCGATTTTTTCTGTTACTGTAAAACCTGTTAATGGCTGATGTCCACCAAGCAGGCTTGTTCTCTCTTGAGGATCTTGTTTAGGTCCCATCAGGTACGGCTGAGTCAATATATTTGTATAGATGCTTATACAAGGCACTGGTGTAAATCCCAGTACAGGTGTGCATGCCATCAATGAAGGAAAGGGCTATGAAGCTATTAATGCAACCATGCATTAGGTTTCGATTGGCTTTAGAGAAGTCTTTTAGTCTATCTGCTGATAAAGGAGGGTCAGATGTTACTGTTACTTCTAATGAGACTGATTTATGATCAGACCTCACTAGGGAGGGTCGCACACATGGGGACCATCACCCATATTAGTGAGCACCAGATCCAGAATGTTTGGGCCCCTAGTGGGGGTGTCAACCAACTAGTCCACAGCATTGGAGTTGATGAAGTCAGAAACCTTTGGGCAAGTGTATTAGTACACATACAATTTACCCAATCTATGGATGGGTAGCTAAAGTCACCTAAAACCGGGGTGTTTGCTTGTATCTTGAGTGATTCAAGTAGATCCAATATGTACTGTAGGTATACTGATTCATGGAGGGGGTCCTATAACTGGCAATAACTTGGAGAGGGGTCTTACCTACAGTCAACTGGACCTGGATTAGTTCAAGGGAATCATTTTACTTAATCAGTCTAAAAGGCATTTATCTTTGATGAATATTGATACTCCACCTGCTTTGGTCCTCGCCCTTTCAGTCTGTGGTCTGAATGTGTGGAAGGCATTATAACATGGTATGGCTGAGGGTACTTTCTGCGGCCTTAAACCAAGTCTCTGTGACTGCACAGATGTCAGCATCTTTTAAGGTAAGGGCTACTTCCAGTGAGTGCAGTTTGAGATTTAGACTCCTAGCGTTTAGCAGTAAAACCTTGAGTTTGCTTTTTGAAGATATTTTTACATTGGGACTTTTGCTGTGACATAGTCTAAAAAAAGGCACTATGGGAGCGGCAAGAGCCTTAGCCAGTAACCTAAATCCCAGGAGTGACAGATGAAGACCATCTCTGGCAAAGCAGCATGGTCTATCTACTATGTCACCCCAGGCAGACAGGTACTGGATCCCCTTAGAATGACACCAAAAACTGAACCAATTGAAGTCAAACATTTATTGTTTATACTGTAGTATTATCTTAAGTGAAAGTAGTACGCTGCTCAAGGCTAGGGACATACCTGCCTGAGACGCATATTCAGAGTGCTTAGTCACGTTTTTCATCATATAGTCCAGTGAGGTACGTCTCAAGTTATTCACATCAACATGAAGTATGACAGAGTCATAACGGTACTTGTGAAGAGACTCAAGTGCGTATGTGATCTGGCAGATCCTGGCATCTGACAGATAGCCGACTATAACCTTCTCCTTGTCCAGCCTGGTGAGTGGGACAACTGTTAGTCTCACTATGGAGTTGCCTATGATCAAAAACTTTGGTTTAGATGTGCTTTGCCATAGGGGCTTGTTTGGTGAGACACTTGTGCTTTTGGTTTTATATGTACTGAGTGCTGCAGTTACTGTATTAGGTATAGCATGTCTGTGTTCCTGAGGTATCTGGTGTTTAGGTAAATTTGTGGTGAGTACCTCTGCATATGGTAGTTTATGTGTTGTTAGCGTGGTTTGTGCAGAAGGTGTAGTATGTGGGCTGACAAACTGTTCAGTGTCACTGTTCTGTGAATGAGAAAGCAAGGATTTCCAATTCTTAGTGTAGATGCATCTCTCACAAATTGAGCTAGATTGGTTTAGGAGTTGTGGGTTGTCAGTGTACATGACGCAATTGCTACACTGCCTCAGGAAACTCATGTCAATTAGGCTGGCAGGAGAAATGGAGAACTGACCATCCATAATACTAGGTGTAAACTACTTTAATGAAGAAGGATATGGTTGAATTGGAGGCTTAATGGTGGGTCTGTACTAATGGATCTCTCAAGCAGTACAAGACTATTAGAGATTAGGAGATTTCAGTTAAAGTGGCAAATTATTTTATTTATTTATTTAGCATTTGTTTAACGGGAAAGTCCGACTTGGAACAAAGCCAATTTTCAGCAGAGGCCAGGGGAGAAACACTCTAGACACATGTCTTTGTAATGTGGGAGGAAACTGGAGCACCCGGAGGAAACCCACATGAACGCAGGGAGGACATGCAGACTCCACACAGAAGGCACTCCAGCCGAGAATTGAACCACAGAATCTCTTGCCGTGAGGTGACAATGCAACCCCTCCACCACTACACTGTCCAAATGCTGTACAGAGTCCAGCTGAGGTACTCTCCAAGCAGCTAAGCACATTTTAAGGGACTCCTCAGTTGGAGCATGGGCAGCTTCTAAGGGAATGTAAATCTACTTTAGCTTTTGCGTCTATAACCGCCAATTGTTACCTCCACTGGGTGATGCTTCTCAAAGGTGCACTATGTGCAAGCTGATGTCTCTGATTGTTCAGATGAAGATAGTAGAGCACTGGCTGGTCACCAAACTCTGTGGAGCTGTCTTAAAACAGGCACAAACGTAGGGCTTATGTTGCAACTGTGAGAACTCTTTTCTAAAACAAGTTAAGCAATTTTCAAACAAGCTGGCCAATGGAAATGCTCAATACTGAGCCTTATTCCAACAATCTCCAACTCAGATGGGTCCTTTGCTACACTGTTCTGCCTCAAGAGTGCAGGGGGTTCTCAATGTAAGATGGCTGGTTTTAGTGCTCAGTTATTGCCAAACAGTGCATTTAAATGCACTTTCTCACTGGTATACCCTTCCACAGTTAATTTCGATCACAGACTACTAACCTTCTCTTTCAAAATCCCGTAACCAACAGACTGAAATGTCACAGTATTCAAAGACGTCAAATGTACTAACCTGCAAGTCAATGATGAAGTCTCAAAATTCAGTTAGAACTGTAACTTCCAAAATGTTGACATGGATAGCAGTTATGGGAGTAAGGTCTACACTCACCTAGATAAATGTATTAACCTGACAGTTCCTACCAGAATCAAACAAAATGGGAAGTTCAAGATCAAACCAACCTGGCAGTCCAAAAACTAAAGTCCACAAATCAAGGTCAACATAAAAAAAATATCAAAGGTATTGAAAAATACCATTGGGAAAACAAAGGCATCCCATGAAATTCGACTAGTATCAAAAGGTAGGATTATATGCAAATTCTTCTTTACTTATACCAAGAAATTAAGAAATACACCCAACACTGCTCCAAACCTATTCAAAATGGCACCACTAGGTTGGATCCAGTAGATACTATAAATACATTAGCTAACAAATTCACTGCAAATTTCAGCCCTGAGACAACTATACAAAACCCACATATTCCAAAGGATGTCAAACCTCCTAGCATCACAAAAGAAAACTTGCTAAAGGTACCTTCCAAAACAAAAAAAAATTAATTCTCCATGGGACGTGATAACACACTGTTGCCTGATGAACAGCACTAAACATGTACTGGGCTAAAATTAGAAGTTATGTACCTACCATAACGTTCCATGTTAGTTGTCTTCTCTCGCCTTCTTTCTTGCTGGATGGGTTCGGAGCCGATCCTCGGCTCCGACTCGGCACTTGCTTAGCTTGAGAACTCCTTTTACCAGCTCGAGGCAACCCTATATCCCATGATGCAAGACGAGACTACCTCACCCTGCTAAATAAAACTATTCCCAAAGGAAGAGCAAGACTAACCTAGTAGAACTAGGAAAACAAGTTCTTAATATAGACTCTTCTACTGAAGACTCAGGAGAGTGAAACCTGAGAAAGAGAAGCCCTTCAAGATCTGTCCAGGCCAGGGGGAAGGAGGGAGGGATGCAAGAAAGAAGGCGAGAGAAGACAACTAACATGGAACGTTATGGTAGGTACATAACTTCTAAATGTTAAGTTGTCAATCTCGCCTTCATTCTTGCTGGATGGGACCGCGTCCCTAGCACCTGTATCCCGGGCGGCTCAATGGAACAGACTTTTGAGAACTGTGGAACCAAAACCGGCTCTGTCCCTGGAGGCCAAATCTAATTTGTAATGAGAGACAAAGGTATGAGGAGTGGCCCAAGTAGCTGCTGCACAAATGGTATCAATGGGTAGCCTATCCTGAAAAGCTGAATAGGCTCCTGGTTGAGTGTGCCTTCGGTTTAGATGGTAGTTGCTTGCCTCTGAGCGAATACACGTAAGAAATGGTGGAAGATAACCATCTGGATAAGGTCACTTTTGATACTGGGAGACCTTTCCTGTTTTCTGCATAGGAGACAAATAATTGGTCTGATTTCCTGAATTGTTTAGTTCTATGCAAATAATACCTGAGCTGACGATGGACATCCAAAAAAATGAAGCTTTTGTTCAGCTCTGTCAGAATAATTTGGGAAAAAAAGTTGTAGATCGATGGACTGATTAATATTAGTTTGAGAAACAACTTTGGGGAGAAAAGATGGATTTGTTCTCAAGGATACCCTGTCCCTGTGAAAAACCAAGTAAGGGGAACGGATGCAGAGAGCTTGAATCTCGGATACCCTTCTTGCTGAAGTGACAGCCAGTAAGAATATAGTTTTCCAGGTCAATAACTTCAAGGAGCATGAAGCAGACGGTTCAAAGTGTGGTAAAATCAAGGATGCTAACAATAAATTCAGATCCCATTGTGGAGGAGGATGTTTTATTGGAGGCTTCAGGAGAAAAACTCCTCTCAGAAAAGCTTTGCATAGTCTATGTGACATAATGTTATGATCTTGCAAGCCAACATGATATTTGGAAATAGCCACCAGTTGAACTTTGACTGTTGATGAAGAAGATCCTGACTGAAAAACTTCAGCCAGAAAATCTAAAACAGAATGCACAGGTGCAGTAAAGGGATCAATGTGCCTGGAGTTTGCCCAAAGGGAAAAATGTCGCCACTTGCTAGCATAAACCGTTCTGGTGGACGACTTCAAAGAAGCTATTAAGATATCTCTGACAGGATCAGAGATCATACGGAGCCTGGCTAGGGAAGGAAATGGAGCAACCAAGCAGTGAGGTTGAGAGAACGAATGGCCCGGTGCTGTTGACCCGATTGGTGGATCAAAAGATCCGGAACTGGGTCCAGATGCCAAGGCTGCACCAGGAGGTGACGATGCAGAGTCGGAAACCAAATTTGTCGAGGCCAGTAAGGGGCAATGAGAATCAACTTTGCCCTCAAAACGGTAGCTTTCTGAATGACCTGTGGAATTAAGGGGAAAGGAGGAAAAGCGTACAGAAGTCCCCGGGGCCAATCCTGGGTTAGAGAGTCTCTCAGGGGTTGGCCTGGTAGCGGAAAGAGGGTGAAGAAGTCGGGGCATTTGTTGTTTTGGGGTGTAGCAAAAAGATCGCAACAAGGGGTGCCCCACTTCAGAAATATCTCATCCACTATTGATTGATTGAGAGACCACTCGTGAGGCATGAGAATGGCTCTGCTCAGCCTGTCCGCTAAGAGGTTGGACCTGCCGGGGATGTGCGTTGCTATCAGAAACCGATGAGAGGAGATTGCCCATTGCCAAAGTCTGAGAGCTTCTCGACACAAAGGATAGGACCTGGTCCCGCCCTGCTTGTTGATGTACCAGACCACAGACATGTTGTCCGTATGAACTGCAATAGTCCCCGCGGGAAGAAAGTCGTTGAGGGCTTGCAACGTTAAAAGCACCGCTCTCATCTCCAGGACATTTATGTGCAGATGGTATTTGATGGGTTGCCAAGTCCCGTGGACCATCCTGCCCTGATAATGCCCCCCCCACCCGATCAGAGAGGCATCCGTAGTGACTGTGGCAACTGGAGGAGGGGAACAAATGGTCGGCCCTGATGAAGTAGAGGGGAAGATATCCACCAGGTTAGATGAGTCCTGCACGATTGTGTAACCAAGATTTCGTGCCTCATAGGAAGGTTCTGGAACGACCACTGAGTGAATAACATCCACTGCAGAAGACGCATGTGGAAGCGAGCTAATGGTAGAAGTACAATGGCCGCAGCCATAAGACCTAGAACTTTCAGAATCAATCTGGCTTTGACTTTGCTGCTCTGCAATAAGATCCAAATGTATTTTTGGATGTCCAGAATTCTCAGATCTGTTAGTCTGGCTAACAAACTGACGGTGTTTAATTCTGCGCCTATAAAGGTGATAGATTGGCAAGGCAGCAGAGAAGATTTTTCGAAATTCATCGATATTCCCAACCTTTTGCAAAGCTGCAGAGTATAGTCTCTGCTCTGAAGAAGCTGATGCTTGGTGGTGGCGGAGAGGAGCCAGTCGTCTAAATAAGGAAACACCTGGAATCCTTGACGTCTCAGATGAGCTGTGACCACTGCCATGCATTTGGTAAACACTCTGGGGGCTGAAGTGAGGCCAAAGGGCAGGGCTCTGAATTGATAATGACTGGTCCCAAGCCGAAAGCAGAGAAAACTCCTGGAGCGCCTGTGTATCTTTATGTGATAGTACACGTCCTGAAGGTCTATCGAGCACATCCAGTTGTCCTTGCCCAGAAAGGGCAGAATGGACTGAAGCGTGACCATCCGGAATCTTGCCTTCTTGACAAATCTGTTTAGATTGCTCAGGTCTAAAATAGGTCTCCAATCTTCCGTCCTTTTGGGGACCAAAAAGAATCTCGAGTAGACGCCGGATCCTACTTGGTCTGCTGGAACAGTCTGGATGGCTCTTTTTTCTAGGAGCTTTGAATCTTCCTGTTTTGCCAAATCCCTTTGACCGGGTGAGATGTCTGGAAGGGATTGGAGAGGTACGGGATACCTTTCGAAGGGGATTTTGTAACCCTCGGATATGATCGACTGTATCCACATATCTTGTGAAAGGGAACGCCAGGTTACTGGGTACAGCGATATCCTTCCCCCGACTGCCTCCAAGGGTGGACAGTCGGGCAACACCTCAGGGATGCTGAAAAGGCTTCTCAGGAAGAGACTCCCTGATGCCCTGATTCTGAGGACCCCCCCCCCCCCTCTAGGGCGGCGTCTATTATTGTTACCCCCTCTGCCTCTGGAGGTAAACTGACCACGTGTGTCCGGCGCTGCTCCTTGGGCTTTACGGAACCACATCTTTCCTCCTTTCTGACCCTTGGGATAGGGTCTAGAAGGGGTGGAAAAATGGACTCCTACGGCAGAAAGAGTTTTGCCGTCTTGCTCACACCTGGTCAAGGTTTCCTTCACCTGAGGTCCGAACAAAGCCGAACTGTCAAAGGGGGTATTGGTGAAGGCCGCCTTAAAGGGGTCCACGAAATTACAAAGCCGCATCCAGGCTTGACATCTAAGAGCCACTCCTGTGCCTGCGGCTCTGCTCGCTCCATCGGCTGCATAGGATATGAGCCGCATGGAGGAGTTGGTTAAAGAATTTAGGATTGCTAGCTGTGAGGCAATCTTATCTTGAGCCCCAGCAGCTGAAGGATCCTGAACCACCTCACCTAGTTCCTTGAGAATATCTCTTTGAAGTCTGGTGAAATGACAAAGGTAGTTCAGCGAACGCATAGCAAAGGTCGCTGAAGAAAACATCCGCTTGCCATACCTGTCCATGGTCCTAGAATCATTGTTAGGAGGATGGACAGGCACTGAAGGATCCGCAAGTTCCTTCTTGGTGGCCGCCACCACCATAGCATCCACAGAGACGCCCTTAGAAAGAAACTGCTTGTCTGAAGGAGCCGTAATAAATTTGGATGGCCTCCTGGGGACCGGTTCCACAGAATCTGGAGCTGCCCACGCCTTCCGAGCCACTACCTGCATAAGTGGGTCGAAAGGCGGAGACACCCAGGAGGTGGAGGGTCGGGATCCAAAAGCCTCCAGGTATACCGACTCATCCTCGGAGGGGTCAATGGAGGGCCAGTTCCCCCTCTGTTTGAGGAGTTCAAGGATGTCTGAAAAGGAGACCTCCTCAGAGGGGGACCGAGGGGAACCCTCCGACTCATCTAAATCGGTATCAGATGTAGTAGACTCAGGGGAGTCTGTGTGTTTCCTCTTACACGTCCTCTTCCGAGGGGGTTCCCCTGTGGGATCAGGGAGACCTCGGAAGAGGAAGTTATTCCCAATGGGGAAACCTGGGGCGATGGATCTCTGGGCCTGAGAGTAAGAGGCTGGCAAGAGACATCAACAGGCACCGAAGAGGGAGGAGCTAAAGGGATGGACCGTTGACCTGGCTCAGGTGCCAGGACACTCCTCATCACCTCAAAGGCTCCTCTCCCAGGGAGGCCAGAATATTCCCGTTCCGAAGAAATAGGAATTCCTGGCTCCACTGAGAGAGAAGGCTCCGAGGCCGATGTCGGTGCCGAGCTTACCAAAGCCGAAGCCCCGAGAGGGAGAGCGGGGTCGGACAAGGGTCTGATGCCACTAGCCCCCTCGGAGCCGACAAGGGAAACTCGACGACCGGATCCCTCCAAGGAAGGTCTCATGGAGGAAATCGGAGCCGAAGACGACGGAGCCGAAAGGGGATGTATCGGTTCCGGCGCCGACACGGTCTCTTTCCCAAGAAGCTCCGGCTCCGAACTCTGGAGGGGAGTCAGAGGAGGAAGCTCAAGGGGAACAGCAATAGCCGAAGTCTGCTGAGACGGGCTATGGAGCATTTGGGCTAGTGCCTGTGACTTCAACAGCCTGCTTACCACCCTCTCTAAATCGTGGTCAGACAGCCTGGAAGATCTCGAAGATCGGCTCCGATGACTCCGTTCCGACAAAAGAGGAGACCTCGGAGCCGAGTGGATCGATTCCAAAGAAGGGGACCGAGATCTCTTCTTGGATGAAGCCATCGGAGCCGACGTCCTCTGGGTTCCAGATGGAGCTGAAGGCTTCGCCCGATACTGGATAACACGTCGGCTCCAGCCGGAGCCGACAAGGCAACTGTAGATTGAGTGTCGGAGCCGGTAGGAACCGACACTACCACATCAGAGGTAGAAAGATCGGCTCCGGCCGGAGCGATCTCGACCGGAAGGAGTCGGAGCCACCGGGGAAGGCTTAACAACTGTAGCCTGAACCTTAGGTGGCTTTGAAGGTTTACTAGACCCAGTTTTAGTGGGAGAACCTTCTGGCTTTAATAAGCCACGGAGGATCAACTTGTTCCTCCTCTCCTGCAGGACTCTCTGGCTAAAAGAATGACATATGGCACAGGAGTCCTGCAGGTGTAAAGGCCCCAGGTAAACACAAGAAGTGTGACCGTCTGTCAGAGACATTTTCTGACAGCACGAGTCACACTTCTTGAAGCCTGAGACCTTACCTTCCTTAGACATAGTCCAAGTAAAAAACAACACTCACACACCCCAAACAGTCACACTATTAATCCCAAACAAAAACACACACACAGATAGGGATTAAGAAAAGAGGCCTAGGCCTAACTGAAAAAATAAACTTAACTATTTAACTAGAAAGTTTTAAATATAGGGGGAATAGGGTGGGCTGTAGAAACACTACACACTATGAAATAGAGCAAGGGAGAGAAAAACCCTGACTAAACTGTTTGAAAATTCAAACTTACCTGAGCTGGCAAAAAAGAGACCTCTTCGCAAAGCGGCAAACGAGATCTGAGGTAGTCTCGCCTTGCATCATGGGATATAGGGTTGCCTCGAGCTGGTAAAAGGAGTTCTCAAGCTAAGCAAGTGCCGAGTCGGAGCCGAGGATCGGCTCCGAACCCACCCAGCAAGAATGAAGGCGAGATTGACAACTTAACATCTAAATGTTAAAAAGTGCAATATCGTCACATTTGGTATACAATCTCTCAACATAGAGTATAGTATACATATATAACAAATAAAAACTGAAGTTATGTACTTACTGTGAAGACTGGTAGAGATGGGTGAAGGCTGCCAGCCTAGCCAGATAGAACTGTGCACATAATTATACCATTTGTAAATGTGAAATGTTGAATTTAAAATAATGTGGCAATGTAAAGAAAGCTAAGTCAAGCATTTCTTGTTGGTCCTTTGAAATTAAAATTATTTCATCACTGTCTTTCATGTTTACAAGCCGACTCCACTCCGGCTAGATAAAGGCTTTCCTGCCTATTGTTTTAAGGCTAAAGTTAATGACCAGAATATACATATGGAATGTCCTTTATTACTCTAAGTGTGAAAGAATGTAAATGCAGTTTCTGTCAGCCTGGGAACACCAGGAAAGTGTAAAAGATGATGTAATGTTTTAGCAGAACTGCAGTTTTCAATTTAAACATTGAGAACCAGAGATTATTAAGCATTTTTGACTTGACTATCCAACTCGCATCACTCTGCCTTGCTCTATAAGTAAGTTATTTTAGAAGTGTGTTTTCTTTTAGGAATAACTAGAAATTAGAAAGATTTTTCTGTGATGTCAGAACTGTACTACTAATTTATTTTAAGTATTTCTGTGTGAGCTCTGAACTTTTGACTAGCACTGTTAAGTAGAAAGTATTGTCTTGTGGTTTTAATTATTTATTATTAAATATTTTAAAACACTAACTATGGCTGGTTTTGTGTAGAGATAGTTTAAGCTCTAGAGTGCATTGCATATTTATAGAGTTTATTGTCCAGGTCACTCCAAATAAGCTTTGACTGTTTAGTCACATCTACCAATTGGATAATAATATTGCACAGTAATAATTGGACACCCTTTTAAGGGCCTTTGGGTAGCTGATAAATATTAGCTGGGTGGTGGCAAGTAGTACTACCATATAGTCTGGGTAAAAGGAGCACAGTTGGAGAACCTGTGCCAGCCTTCCCCAGAAGTGTCTGTGCAGTTGTGTAAACTCTTATCTCAGTGTGTGTGTGTGTGTGTGTGTGTGTGTGTGTGTGTGTGTGTGTGAGCTACTTGGGCAGGGACACGAAGCACTGGTTGGACATAGAGGGTGTTGGAGATTTTAGCTGGCCCAGCTAGGCTGAGATCTGGACCCTATATCTGTGCCAGTGGGGAGCAAGGGAGTGACCAGCCCCGGACCGACTGTGATCTCTGTGTGCTCTTAAGGGAAATTGCACTTTACTGTGTGCATTTGTTATTCTTTCCTCTCATATGAGACGCCCTCTCTGGTGTTAGTGGTGAGGATTGAGGCTCCTTGATTGCTGGGCCAGGGCACGGGCGTCACACTTACCATAACATTCCAACTGTGTTGTCCATTTTCATTCTTCCCCAACTAATGGGATCTGATCCTCGAATCCAACATGGCCGTTTTACTAGCTCGTAGCCACCAGCAAACTCTCAAGCTCCTTCCCTACCCATAATGCATCACCCCAACATCCCTCAGATCTTGTTTGGAGCTTGACAGGAAGTCAATAAAAGAAATACCATTAAGTGGAGTTCAATACAAAGGACATAAGTATCCTGAAGTACCTAATTTCTCCAGAAGTCAGTTAAGAAATATGGGGGGGGGGGGGGGGGCTGAGGAAAATGAAAATGCAAAACACAGATGAACATTATGGTAAGTATATAACCTCTTTATCTGATCTTGTCTATTTTTATTCATTCCTCAACTAATGGGACAGAGACCCCAGCTACCTAAATTCCTGGGTGGACTCTAAGGAAGGATATTGCTTAGTACAGTTGAGACAAAGACTGCTCTTCTCCTCCAGACCAAAACTAGTTTGTAATGACTGATAAACTAGTTTGTAATGACTGATAAAGGTATGAGGATTCAACCAAGTTGCAGCTGCACAACTATCATCCATAGAAGCTCTAGACTGGAATACAGCAAAGGCTGCCACAGATTTGGATGAATGAGCCCTTTAATAGTTTTGGTAAGGGGAAATTCAATTTGTTATAGATGAAGGAGATGCAATTTGTCAGCCATCTAGCTAGAGTTACCTTTGCAACCGATTCACCCAATTTATTATGTGCAAAGGAAACAAATAACTGATCTGTCTTTCTAATTTCTCTTGTTCTGTCTAGATAGAAACATATTTGTCTATGAACATCCAATAAGTGCAGCATTAATTCCCCCTTTATTTGTATAATGTGGGAATATACTGGCAAGTTAATGGATTGGTTAATATTGGATTATGACACCACCTTAGGAAGAAAGGAAAGAAGCATTAGTACGCAACGCGACCCTATCCTTATGAAAAATCAAATATGGAGGCTTAGAAAATAACACTCTAAGTTCTGAAATTCTTCTAGAAGATGTAATTGCTACTAAAAAGACAGTTTTCCAGGTCAAAACTTTAAGATCACGTTTGTCTGCAGGTGCAAATGGAGACTCTATTAAGGACTGTAGTAACAAATTTAAATCCCATGGCAGCATGGGGTGTTTATACGGGGGTCTTAGCAGAATACTACCTTTCAAAAATGCTTTGCACAGTGTAGAAGCCAGGAAGAGTTTTGAAATCTCACATGAAAGTTAAAGATTGCTGCGAGTTGAACTTTAATAGCTGAGAAACTAGCACCCTCAAACAAACTCACTAAAAATTCTAGAACAGAATGAACTGGAGCTGAGAAGTGGTGTACCTGATTCTGTTCTGCCCAATAAACAAACCACTTAAATTTACTCCTGTAGAGTTTCCTAGTGGAACATTTATGGGAAGATAAAAGTATGGATCAAACAGGGGAAGAAAGCATTGGATACCTGGCAATTAAAGGAATTGGAGAAACCATGCTGTAAGTTTGAGATTTGAGTTATCTGGCTGAACCATGCCTGTTGGGTGAGACAGAAGGTCGGGAACTGGATGCAGATTCCTAGGTGGGTATAGATAATGAGGCCAAAGGAAGGGGAATCAAATTTGCGGAGGCAAGTAAGGTGCAATGAGGATGACTGCTCTTCAGCTGGGCTGCTTTCTGAAGGAATTATGGAATTAGGGGAGTAGGAAGATAAGCATAGAAAAGACCGGAGGGTTAATTGTGGAGCAGAGCATCCCTAGGTGATTCCCCTGGTGGGGGGATCAAGGCAAAGAAGCTGCTTCATGTATTGTTTAGGGGAGATGCAAAAAGATCGCAGCAAGGCTGGCCCCACCATCCATCACATTGTTTTTGAGAGACCACTCATGAGGTAGTAAAATGGACATGCTCAGTTTGTCTGCTACACACTGGACTTCCCTAGAATATGCTTTGCTTGCTCACTGCCACACTCTGACGGCTTCTCGACACAGGGGATAAGATGCTAGTTCCCCTTTGCTTGTTGATGTATCAGACTACTGACATCTGTCTGGAATGCAATTGTCCCAAGAGGAAGACGGTCTTGGAAAGCCTCCAAAACTAACAGCACGGCTCTCATCTCCAGAACACTGACATGCAGGTTGGCCTCTACTGGGGACCGAGTGCCTTGGACTGTCTTCCGCAGGAAGTGCTCCGCTCCCAATCTGGGAAGTGTCCGTGGTCACTATGGCCTTGGGTTGAGGGAGGATGAAAGGACAACCTTGTAACAGCTGTTCTGACTGCATCCACCAGGAAGAGTATTGTTTGCATACCTGGGTTATTCTCATCTTTGCAGACATGGGCTGAGAAAGCACTGACCATTGTGTTACTAGCATCCACTGAAGAATTCTCATATGGAATCTTGCTAATTGGACGGAAATTACTGCTGCTAAAATTGATCCCAGGGCTTGCAGAATCAATCAGGCTGAAATTCTGGTACTGCAAATTATTTTCCTGACCTGCGCCCTTACTGTTTGCATTCTCGATAGAAGAAAAGAAGCTACCATGGATACTGTGTTGAACACTGTTCCTATAAATTCTAATGTCTGGGATGGTTGCAGATGTAATTTATGGCTATTCCAAGATGCAAACAGGTCTGTAACACCTGATCCTAAGCTTGTATCAGCTGATGCCTTGTTGCGGAGGTAAGGAGCCAGTTCTTTAAATATGGAAATACCCAGAATCCTTGCAGTCTTAAGTGAGCTGCAACCATTGCCATGCACTTGGTGAACACCCTGGAGGCTGTGGTGAGGCCAAATTGATAATGACCGTCTCCCAGCCAGTAGCAAAAGTACCTTCTGGATCATCTGTTCATCTTTATGTGATACTACACATCCTGAAGATCTATCTAGCACATCCAGTCGTCCTTGTCCAGAATGGACTGAACCATGACCATCCAAGAACTTTGTGTGTCGAGCTGATTTGGTCAATATACAGTGATCCAAAATTGGTCTCCAGTCCCTGGTTTTCTTTGGCACCAAAATGAATCTTGAGCACATTCCAGACTCTATCTGATCTGCTGGGACCTCTTAGATAACTCTAGCAGCTTTTGGATTTCTAGTGCTGTTACTTTCCTCTGATTGGGTGGAACATCAGGAAATTTTCTGGATAATGAAGGATATAGAAAAAGGGAATTGTATAACCGCTGGAAATAATTCTCTGCACCCAAATGTCTTTTGTAATACTTAGCCAAGCTCTCTGGTGCAGAGATAAGCAACCCCTGAATGTCTCCACAGGTAGACAATCGGGCCTCCATTCAGGAAGGCTAAAAGGGTCTGTCAGAAAAGGAATTTCTAGACACTTGGTTTTGCAGCCTCCTCTGCCATGGGGGTGTTGTCTTCCATTACCGCACCCCCCCCCCGCCTGCCTGCCTCTGGGAGAACTAAAACCGTATGCGTCCTGGAAAGGACCCAAGGATTTTCTGAACCACATTTTGCAGCCTCCCCTTTGATACCTGGAAAAGGTCCTTTGAGGGATCGAAAACCACACACCCACTACAAAAAGGGTCTTTCCATATTTCTCACACCTGGAGAGTGGGTCTTGTGGAGCCAAAAAAAGAAGTTTCGTCAAGGGAAGCAATGACGAACGATAATGTAAAGGGCTCCTTAAAATCACACAGGTGCATCCAGACATGCCTGAACCCACAGAAGTACAAACACACTTCGCAAATCTGTCTATCGCCCTTGACTCTCCATTAGGAGGGTGGACAGTTCAACAGGCCCTACTGGTGGAACCAGAATCTAGTCTAGTCTCTTGGGGATTGGCTCAATCATATTAGATTCCTTCCATGTCCACTTGGAGAAAAAAAAAAGTTCATCAGCCAGCCTGGAGGTAGATGGACCAATATCAAATGCTTCCAGAAATAATGATTCCTCAGGTGAAGGGTTTTAGGAAGACCAGCCACCCTTCTGCATTAGGATCTTAAGAATGTCTCCAAATAAGATGTCATCAGGTGGTGATTTCGAGGACCCCTCCTCTTGACTGAAATCAGCATCCTCAGTGACAGACTCCTGAGGAGAGTCCAGCTGCCTCCTTTTACCCTTTCTCTTCCTATGGACTTCCTTGGTGGGGTGGTCCAGAGAAGTAACAAAAGAGATCAAAATACTCTGCTGGGCAGACTGGAAGTTTTAGGCTGGCTTGTCCCTGTGGGGTAGAATGTTGAGGATTGTGGTGCAAAGTCATCTAAGAAGTAGAAGGTGGATCCAAGGGGGAAGGTCCCGTATGACCTGCCAGAGTAGAGAAAGTACAGTTGTGTACACTTACCATAAATGTACTTGTTCAAGTTTATTCACTGTTGCAGTCATCGCATTTGGGTTATCCCTGCCAGGGTAGCCCTCGGCCGGCCCGAATACCAGAGGCTTAGTATTTCTGCGTCAGTTGCTGTCGCTTCAGGAGTGACGTCAGGTCGTCAGTATAAAGTAAGGCAGCCGACGCCATTACATCAGTTTATCTTGCCCTAACCTGTTAGAAGCCCCCAAGGAGCCAAGTTCTGGTGGAAGAACCCCACCAGTAGAAAGTAAATACCAACATGTCCTTTGTAAGGAAAGAGAAGAAAGGGGGATGAAGGGAGGGAAACCAGGACTGCAACAGTGAACACACTCGAACATCTACATTTATGGTAAGTGTACACAACTGTACTATGTTCTTCATGTTTCACTGTTGCAGTCATCACATCTGAGTTGATTCCCAAAGCTGAGGAAATGGGTGGAGGCAGTCAAGGAACTAGGGGCTGGCTAGGATGCCCTGCAAGACTGCAGAGGCAAACCCCGCCCTGGAGTGGAAGAGAGGCAGGTGCTAATGTTTGGTAAAAGTGTGAAGAGATGTCCAGGTGGCATCCTCCAGGATGCCCCTTGGTGGGGACTCCTCCGAGGAAAGCTGCAGAGGTGGAGGCCGCTCTGGTGGAGTGAATCATGACCCCCTTGGGGGGAGGCTTTCCATGTTGTTTGTAGCAGAAATGGATGCAGTGTGCTATCCATTTGGAAATGGTTTGTTTGGAAATGGCTTTGCCTTCTGCCCCTGTAGCAAAGCTAACCAGCAATTGATCAGACTTTCTGAAAGATTTGGTCCTGTCTAGATAGAATCTGAGCTGTCTGTGCACATCTAGAAAGTGCAGGATTCTTTCCCCCTTGCCCTGGCGATTAGGAAAAAATGTGGGCAAATGAATGGACTGGTTGAGAGCCACACTGGACACCACATTAGGCATGAAGGATGGGTTAGTTCTGAGGAATACCCTGTCAGCATGGAAGATGATGAAGGGTTCCACAGCCACGAGCGCTTGCAGCTCGGAGACTTCTGGCTGAAGTGATGGCCAGAAGGAAAGCCGTCTTCCAGGAGAGAAATTTTAGCTCTGCAGAAGAAGCTGGTTAGAAAGGCCGACACCATTACCATTACATCAGTTTTTCTTGCCCCAGATGTCAGGTGCCCCCCAAAACGGGGAGCCAAATATTTAAGTAATTATTAAAAACACAAAAATATATACCTCCAAACAAAAGCAAATAAACCAAAAAGGCTTTTAAGCATAGTAAAGGAAAGTAGAGGTATAGTAAGAGAAAAACACTGTACTATGTTCTTCGTGTTTCACTGTTGCAGTCACTACATTTGGGTAGATTCCCAAAGCTATGGTTGGGAGGATGGATTTATACAGCATTTGGACAAGCTATAAGGCCCTGCAGGACAGCAGTGGCAAAGCCAGCTCTGGATTTAGAGAAGAAAGGTAAATGGTAATGTTTGGTGAACGTATGAACTGAGCTCCAGGTAGCAGTTTCTAGAATGTCTCTGGTAGAAACACCTCTGAGAAAAGGCTGTAGAAGTAGATGCAGCCCTGGTGGAATGAGATTTGATCCCCTTGGGGATAGTTTTACCATGGTGCATATAGCAGAAATGAATACAATGGCTTATCCATTTGGAAAGAGTCTGCTTTGAAATAGCCTTTCCCTCTGCCACTGCAGCAAATGCCACCAGTAGTTGTTCTGATTTTCTTAAGAGTTTTTGTCCTGTTTAAGTAAAATCTAAGTTGTATGTGTACATCCAATGAATGCAGAATCCGCTCCCCCTAGTTCTGTGGATTGGGAAAGAAAGTTGGCAAATGAATGGTCTGATTAACAGCCACACTGGATACCACCTTAGGCATGAAGGATGGATTGGTCCTGAGAGACACACTGTCCACATGAAAAATAATGAAAGGCTCCACTGCCATAAGAGCCTGTAATTCGGAAATTCTTCTAGCTGAGAGAAGAGGGGAGGTTCTGTGTTGTAAAGAGCTGAAATGGCTGAGGCATGGATTTTTATATAAGAGAAGGCAGGCCCTTGTGAAGCATCTCAGTTAAGTATTGTAAAATCTGAGGAATATTGGGCACTGCTGTGCTTATCCCCTTGTGATTGATTCCAGGCACAGAATCTTTTCCACTGGTCAGCATAAGATTTTCTAGTACTAGGCCTTCTTGCCTCCAAAATGACATCCATCACAGGTTTGCTGAGGGATGCTAAGGGTGAATGTAGGTGATTAGCCACGCTGCAAGATTCAAACTGGAGCTGAGTGTGCAGAATTTGGTTGTTCTGCTGAAACAGTAAGTAAGGTGTCTGAGGCAGGTGCCACGGTGGAAGGTGTGACACATTGCGCAGGAGTGGGTTCCAGTGTTGGTGAGGCCAGTCTGGAGCAATCAAAATCATTTTTGGTTTGTCCTGTTTGACTTTTAGTAGAACTTTGGAGAGCAGAGTCAGAGGGGGAAAAGCATAGACGAATAGGTTTTTCCAGCTGAATGATAGAGCAACCACTTTCCAGGCTCTTTTGTGATGAGTTCTTGTGCAGAACTTGTCCAACTGATAGTTCTGGGGTGAGACAAAATATCTGTCTGGACTCCCCCATTTGCATGTCAACATGCTGTATATCCGTGGTTCCAGTTTCCATTCGTGTGGGTCCATGAGATTTCTGCTTAGTTCATCTGCCAGAGTATTCAGGTTTCCTGGCAGGAATTGAGCTTGTAGTTGTATTAGATAGGTCAAGGCCGTGTTCCACAATGCCATGGCTAGTCTGCAAAGGGGGTAGGAGTGTGTACCCCCCTTCTTGTTTATGTACCACACAACTGTGGTGTTGTCTACCTTTATCATTAATTGTCCTGGATGAAGGTAGTCCTTGAAGGCTGTCAGTGCATTCTGTACAGCTAGCATCTCTTTTTTTGATTGATATGAAGGTGCATTTGATGTGGGCTCCATTTGCCCTGAATGCACTTCCCTATCAGATGAGCCCCCCAAGCATAGTCTGATGCATCTGTAGTTAGGGTCTGGGTGGCAGGGGGTGGAGTGAATGGCAGTCCCTTGTTTTGGTGGCAGGCCTCTGCCCACCATAGGAACTCTAGTTGCAGGCAAGGTATGATAGGAAACATTGTTTCCAGGCTGTGACAATGTTGACTCCATAAACTTTTTAAGTAACCACTGAAGTTTCCTCACATGCAGTCTTGGAATTAGAAGAATGCAGGAGGCCATGAACCCCAAGGCTTGCAGAATTTGTCTTGCAGATAGCAGGGTTTTTGTGGCCACCTGTTTGAAATAAGTTACCAAATGAATTTGCTTTTCTGGCGTAAGGTAAGCCATCTGGGCAGTTGTATTCAAGCTTGAACCCAGGAATGTAATTTTTTGAGAGGGTACTAGTTGTGATTTCTTTTCGTTCATGGTATACCCTAGACAAGTTAGCACCCTTTTTACAAACACCATTTGTTTTAGAAGAATGTCCCTGTTTTCTGCCTGAATTAGACAATCGTCCAGGTATGGAAATATTTTAATATTTCTTTGTCTGCAAATTGCAATTACTGGAGCCAGGCACTTTGTGAAGACGGTGGGCGCAGTAGATAAGCCAAAGGGCAGTGCAGAGAACAGGTAATGCAAGTAGCCTGTTTTTGAAGCGGAGGTATCTTCTGCAAGAATCCCTGATTGGGATATGCAGGTAAGCCACTTTTAAGTCTAGAGTTACCAACCAGGCATCTTTGCCTAACATAAGTAATTGTTGAAGAGTCAGCATCTTAAATTTTGGAATGCCCAGAAATGTGTTTAGAGTGGATAAGTCCAGAAGTGGACGCCATGATTTGTCTTTTCTGGGTACCAAGTCTTGAATAGAAACCTTGTCCCTTTTCCTCTTGTGGTACTGGTTGAATAGCCCCCATGTTCATGAGGGAAAGTACTAGTTTCAGGGCCTCTGCCCACTGATTTGGGGGCAGGTCTGGTCATCCGTTTGGGATTGGCAACGTGTGGAAATGGAATCTGTATCCCTGGGATACTATATTTAAAACCCATTTGTCCTGGGTTATAAGTTGTCAGTTTCTTGCATGAAGTGCCAGTTTTCCCCCCAAAGGGGCGACTAAAAGGTAAGTTGCTTGGTAAGTGTAAAGGGAAGTCATTGAGACTGTTTACCATAGGGAGTTGTTTCCAGATTTGGAGGAGGCACCCCATTGTTTTGTTCTAAAAGTCCCTTGTGACTGAAACCTGGAACCTTTGGAATGTCTGGGTTTGGCTTGAGTGACTCTCGAAGGAACTGGAAAGGACCAGTTCTTAGTAGGTCAGTGCCTACTAAATTTTGGAGGTTGCACTTTTAAGAAATCTTTCACAGTTTGCACAGATTTAACTTTATCTTCCATATTTTTTAAACTTCTTCAGCCTTATTACCAAAGAGACGGTCCTGTTGTAAAGGAGCATCCAACAATTTCGCTTTAACATTGTCAGGTAGAGTTTGCTCTTTAAGCCAAGTATGCCTTCTTAGCACAGACCCAGTTACAGCAGCCCTGCAAGACGCCTCCAAAGAATCAAAAGCACATTGCAAAGTATGTTTTACAACTTGTTCAGATAAATGCAATAAATCCTGTAAATCATTATTTTCCACACAGAAATTAACATCATTTTCTGTTTAAGCAGTCCCATGATATGCTGTTGATATTTAACCATATGAAATTGACAGTTTAAAGCCCTGATTGCCAAGGCTGTAGAAGTGTAAACCTTCTTACCCCATCTATCCAGTGCCCTGGAATCTCTATCAGAAGGGGTAGGATTTTTAGCAGTAGAGGCCTTAATGCCCTTGGGAACCTGAGAAATGGTTTCAGGATCTGCAATAGGATTTTTGAAAAGGAATTTGTGGGAGTCAGGAACCCTGTAGTACCTGTCTGGCTTAGGAGGAGCCGGAGGCAGAAAATCAGGAGCCATACTAGATTCTGAAAAAAAACATCTTCAACAATGTCTAGAATAGGAGGTATAGCCAAAAGCCTATGTTGAGGAAGAAGAAAATCCCTAAGTCTCTTTTTAGATCCAGAGAAATCCTGACTTTCCCAGTGGAAATGTTCTCTTAAGGTATGTAAAGTTTTCCCAAAAGAAAAATCCTCAGGGGGAGAAGGAATGGAATCAGAGTCCTCATACGTAGGTATAGACAAATCCTGTTCATTAGAAGAGTCAGAAGAAATAGAATCCTATTCAGAAGATTCATAATCAATGTCTTGCCTAGGCCTCTTAGAGGAGAGCCCTGATCTGAGTAATTAAATATTCAGCCATTTTGATCATTTGTTTTTTAGGCATAGAGGGCTGCACATGTGGCCCAGGTATCATTTTTTTAGACATAGATTTAGATTTTGGCCTTAGTTTTGAATATGGCGTCGGTCTAATATATAAATCTGTAGGCCTGAAAACACCCTCAGAAGCTGGTGCCTGCACAGCGGCTCCAGACCCATCTAAGGTAGAGACATCTGTGGGTTCCATAACTGAAGCATCTTGCGGCATACTGGACTCCGAATGGGTCTCAGTAGAGGCCTGCGTATCAGAAGTAGCGGGTATCAGGGGCTGTGAAAGCGCCTCACTGACTACCAGTGAACTGGCGACTGGCTTAGGAGAAGCGTCGTTGTCAGTTCTGGACCTCGACGGCCTGTCTCTGTCTTTTTCTTTGCGTTTTTTAGGTATTCTGGTAGTCAGATTGCTAACAGACGACATTCCTGGATAATTAAAGCGTGAGCCAAAATATTTAGAGGCAAAAATATACAGACGTTTAATAGTGCGTTGATTAAATTTAGCACAAAACCGACAGCAAGGTACGTTGTGGTCAGGGCTTAGGCAAGGAATACAGTACAAATGAAAACCCTTATGAGGTATCTGCTTCCCAGAAGTAATGCAATTATTAAGTTTTACTGACATCGGTAAGGAGCAAGAAAAAGTTTCCCCAATGGGGTACTTAGCTTTTTAGTTGAAGACTTTGGTTCTGAAACTCGAAAACGAAAATTTCAGGAGTCGGCCGACCGGCACTTGCGAACTGCTTCTGCTTCGGGCACCGAGCGGCAAGAAAGACTGATGTAATGGCATCGGCTGCATGTTTTATACCCCTGATGACCTGATGTCATGGAAGAAGGGACAGCAACCGAAGCAGGACCCAAGACTTTGTTAATCAGGCCGATTGAGGGCAACCTGCCAGCAGATTACCCAAATGTAATGACTGCAACAGTGAAACACGAAGAACATCCTTGGCCTATCTGCTCTGTAGGGACGTGCTCTACTGGCCTCATAGAAAGCAGAAAAAGGATTTGCTTTTGAGCCTCTGTCCACAGGTTTGGAGGTAGATCTGGGAACACGTTTGGGGTTGGAAGGGTGTGGAGGGAAAATTTGTATCCCTGAGACACTATGTTGAGAACCCAGTGGTCATTGGTAATGGTGGCCCAGGTGCTTGCCTGAAAGGAGAGTTTTCCTCCTAGAGGTAAGTGAAGGTAGGGGAGGTGAGTCATTGTGAGTTCTTACCATAAGGGGGTGGCTTAGAACTCCCTGATTTTGAAGTGGAGGTAGTCCACTGCTTAGATCTCTGCATTCCCTGTGGCTGCTGTCGGGGGGGGGGGGGGGGGCTGGAGTGGCTTAGTAGGAGCAGGAAAGGACCAGTGCTTGGTGGGACAATGCCTGCTGAAGCTGGGTGGCTAGACCTCTAAGAAATCCTTAACTGTCTGCATAGATTTTGCTTTCTCTTCCATCCTTTTTAAGACCTCTTCTGCCTTAGTGCCAAATAAGTTGTCTTTTTGCAAGGGGGCATCCAACAATTTAGATGCGACATGGTCTGGCAGTGACTGTTCCTTAAGCAATGCATGCCTTCTAATGACAGACCCAGTGAGACTGCTGTCCTGCAAGAAGCTTCTAGGGCATCAAAACTACAGTGAAAGGTGTGTTTAGTTACTTGACTTGTAGAATGCATTAACTCTTGCAACTCTTTAGATTCTGCACAAGCAGGAAAGGTTGACATTATTTGTTTGAGGAGTTCCAGGGTGTGTTGCTGAAATTTTAGCATATGGAACTGACAAATTTAGCGCCCTGATGGCAAGAGTAGCTGAGGTGTATACTTTTTTACCCCATCTGTCTAGTGCTCAAGAATCCTTATCTGAGGGGGTTGGATTCTTAGCAGAGGTTGCTTTAATCCCTTTAGGCCCTTGAGAAATTACCTCAGGGTCAGCAGTAGGATTTTTAAAAATAAATTTGTGTGAGTCAGAGACTCCATAGTACCCGTCTGGTTTTCTGGGTGCAGGAGGGAGGGTGTCAGAAGTCAAGCTGGATTCCAGGAAAACATCCTCCACAACATCCAGGACTGGGGGGGATGGCCAAGGGTCTGTGCTGTGGAAGATGTAAGAATTCCCCGAGTCTCTTTTTAGACTGAGGGTAGTCTTGACTCTCCCACTGGAAATGTTCCCTTAAGGTATGAAGGGTTTCCCCAAAAGGAAAATCCTCTGGGGGAGAGGATGAAGGGATGGAATCCTCTGCATCAGAATCCTCATAAGTAGAAAGGCGTTGCACGTCTTCATATTCAGATGCATCAGAGTCATCGGACTCTTGTTCAGACAAAACTATAGAAGACAAATCTCTTTTTCTTTTGGAGGGGGTAGCGTGGCTTCCCCTGATCAGCATGATAAGGTCTTCCTCCATTTTAAGCATTAGAAACTGAGGCAAGGAAGCAGGTGCCTGTGACTGGGCCGGTTTCTTGGGTGTGGTTCGTACCCTGGGCCTAAGAAACTCAGTAGCTTTCAAAAGACCAGTAGTTGCGAAAGAAGATGTCGGCTTGTGTCAAGAAATGGTAGTGCAAAAAACTTCCTCTGAAGCCGGTGCCTGCTCAGCGACTCTGGACCCATCCAAGGTAGAGACGACCACAGGATCCTTATTTGAAGAAGAGTTTTGCAGCATTCCGGACTCCAAAAGGGTCTCTGTAGTGGTCTGCGAATCCACAGAAGCAGGCATCAGGGGCTGCAAAAGCACCTCACTGAGGACCAGAGAACTGATGACTAGCGTAATGGAAGCGTCGTCGGTAGGTTTGGACCTGTGCAATCTGTCTCTGTCTTTACCTTTATGTTTTTTCAGAAGATCTGCTGTCGGTTGGCTTATCGAAGCCATATCGGAATTCGAGGACTGTACAACAAGGGCCCGACGACGGATAGTTCTGGCGCTGAACAAAGCACCGAAGTGACAAAGTACAGTCGTGTACACTTACCATATATGTAGATGTTCGAATGTATTCACTGTTGCAGTCATCACATTTGGGTTATCTGCCTGCAGTTAGCCCTCAGCCGGCCTGAATACCAGAGTCTTGGATCCCTGCATCGGGTGCTGTCTCTTCTTCCATGAAGTCAGGTCGTGAGGGGTATAAAACATGCAGTCGATGCCATTACATCAGTTTTTCTTGGCCCAGATGTCAGGTGCCCCCACAATGGGAAGCATTTATATGTTATGGTACACCACCATCAAAAAGCAAAAACACCAGAAAACTTAAAATATATCAAAAAAGAAGGAAAGGTAGAGCCTAGAGAAGTCAGGGGGCTGGAGGGAGGGTAACCAGGACTGCAACAGTGAATGCACTCGAACATCTACATTTATGGTAAGTGTACACAACTGTACTATGTAATTCAGACACTCTTCTTGCTGAAGTGATAGCTAAAACACATTTTTCTTAACCACAACCCTGCTTTTACCATTCTTTATACTAGCCTTCCTTCTTGATTTCTAACACTGTCACTCACAAGTACTACTTACCATGCTTAACTCTCCCACTCTTTTTTTCCTACTCCTTTTTTAAATATTGTTAAACTAAGATGAATTTATTTCATACTAATGCCTTTTTCTAATTTTTATATTAAATATTTCTGTAAGTTTTGTAGTTTGTTTTTCACTGTTTTTTACTATGTTTTTTTTTTAACTGGAGCTTTTCTCCCCGGGCCTCCACTGAAAATGGATATGTATCCAGTTGGACTAGCCCGGTCAACAAATGTAAAATAAAAAAAAATAAATAAATAAAAATAGAAGGAATGCTGTTTTCCAAAAAAGGAATTTCAACTCTGCTGTTGCAGCTGGCTCAAAAGAAGATACAGTGAGCTTTTCCAGAACAAAGTTAAGGTCCCAGGCTGGAGTAGGGTCTCTCCTAGGGGGTCTTAAATTTGTGGCCCCTCTACAGAATTGTTTTATCAGAGGGTGAGAGAAGAGGGGTGGCTCAGTATTATAATAAGCTGAAATGGCAGGGGCGTGAACTTTAATTAACGAGAAGGATAGGCCCTTGTGGAGCATTTCTGTTAAGTACTGAAGAATATGAGGTAAGCTGGGCACCGTTGTGCCCATCCCCTGAGTCTGACTCCAGGAACAGTATCTTTTCCACTTTTCAGCATAGGATTTTCTAGTACTAGGCCTCCTGGCCTCCAGAATAACATCTAGCACCTGTTCACTGAGGGATGCTATTGGGAAGCTCAAGGAATTAGCCAGGCTGCAAGGTTCATGGTTTGAAGCTGAAGGTGCAAAATCTGGCCCTCCTGCTGGGACAGCAGGGAAGGGGTCTGAGGGAGGTGCCATGGTTCCAGCAGTGTCAAACTTTGCAAGAGGGGGTACCAGTGCTGGCGTAGCAAATCTGGTGCAAACAGTATTACCCTTGGCTTGTCCTGTTTGATCTTTAGCAGAACCTTCAATAGGAGAGGCAGAGGGGAGAAGGCATAAACTGAGAGGCTTTCCCAGGTAAAGGACAGGGCACCCACTTTCCAAGCTTGACTGTGGGGAGTTCTTGTGCAGAATTTGTCCAACTGGTAGTTCTGAGGGGAGGCAAAGAGGTCCATCTCTGGAGTCCCCTATTTGTTCCTCAAGAGGTTGAATATTTTTGATTCCAGTTTCCATTAGTGTGGGCCCATGAGATTTCTGCTTAAGTCGTCTGCCAGTGAATTTAGCTTGCCTGGCAGGAATTGAGCTTGTAGGTGCACTTGGAAGCTCAAGGCTGTGTTCCACAGAGCCATGGATAGTCTGCAGAGAGGGTACGAGTGGGTTCCCCCCTGCTTGTTTATGTACCACATAACTGTTGGTGTTGTCTGTCTTTACCAATAGTTGTCCAGGAAGAATGCGGTCTTTGAAGGCTGTCGGGGAATTCTGTACAGCTAACATTTCTTTTTGGTTGATATGCAGGTTCATCTGTCTCGGGTTCCATTTACCCTGAATGCACTGCCCTGCGAAGTGAGCCTCCCATGCATAGTCTGATGCGTCTGTTGTTAGGGTTTGGGCGGCAGGGGGTAGAATGAAAAGGAGTCCCTTGTTGCGGTAGCAGGCCTCTGCCCACCAAAGGAACTCTGTCTTTATACATGGAATGATAGGAATCACTGATTCAAGGTCCTAAGAATGTTGACACTATAGGCTTTTTAGATACCATTGTAGTTTCCTCATATGCAGTTTTGCATATGGAATTAGTAGAATGCAAGAGGCCATGAACCCCAGGGCTTGCAGAATTTTCCTTGCAGATAGCTGGGTCTTTGTGGCCAATAGTTTGAAGTAGGTTGTCAGATAAACTTGTTTCTCTGGAGTGAGGAAAGCCATCTGGGAAGTTGTGTTCAAGCTTGCTCCCAGGAATACAATCTGTTGGCAGGGTACCAGGTGAGATTTATTTTCATTTATGGTGTACCCAAGAGAGGTTAGAAGTTTCTTTACAAATGCCAGATGTTGTAATAGAAAGTCCTGGCTTTCTGCCTGAATCAGACAATCGTCAAAGTATGGGTATATTTGAATATTTCTCTGCCTGCAAAATGCAACGGCTGGAGCTAGACACTTTGTGAATACCCTGGGCGCAGTAGATAAGCCAAAAGGAAGTGCAGAGAACTGATAGTGCATGGAGCCTGCCCTGAAGCTTAGGTATTTCCTGCAGGATTCCCTTACTGGAATGTGCGGGTAAGCTTCCTGCAAGTCTAAGGTTGCTAACAAGGCATCTTTGCCTAACAAAGGAAGCAGCTGTTGAAGTGTTAGCATTTTGAATTTTGGGATTACCAGAAAGGTGTTCAGAATAGAGAGGTCCAAGATAGGATGCCAGGAGCTGTCTTTTCTGGGTACCAGGAAAAGTCTTGAATAAAAACTTTTTCCCCTTTGTTTTGCTGGGACAGGTTGAATAGCCCTGATACTTAGGAGAGAGAGAACCTGCTGCTGCGCTTCCTCTCACTGATTTGGGGGTAGGTCTGGCCAACCGTTTGGGGTTGGTAGGAAGTGGAATCTGTATCCTTGGGAAACTATGTTCAAAACCCATTAGTCCAGTGTAATGAGTTCCCAGTTTTTTGCATGCAAGGCAAGCTTTCCTCCTAAAGGAGCAGGCAGTTGAGCAGGACTTGGGAGGGGTAAGATTAAGTCACTGCGCCATTTTTCCGTAGGGGGGAGGTTTACTGCTCCCTGCTTTGGAAGTGGGAGCCCCCCACTGCTTAGACCTGTGCGCAGTCTGAGACTGTAACCTAGGTGGTCCGTTGTTCCTGGGTTTGGACTGAGAGGGACGGGAAAGGACCAATTCTTTGTAGGCCAATGGCTACTAAATCTGGGAGACTGTACTTGTAGGAAATCTTTAACAGTTTACATAGATTTAGCTTTTTCCTCCATCCTTTTGAGGACTTCCTCTGCTTTGTTGCCAAACAGGCAGTCTTGGTTTAAGGGAGCATCCAGTAATTTAGCTTTAAAATGATCTGGCAAGTTTTGCTCCTTAAGCCAAGCATGCCTTCTAAGTACAGACCCAGTGACAGCAGCCCTGCAAGATGCTTCTAAAGAATCAAAACCACATTGCAAAGTATGTTTACCAACTTGTTCTGCAGAATGCATTAAATCCTGTAATTCTTTGTGTTCAGCACAGTCAGGAATCAACATCATTTTCTGTTTAAGTAGTCCCATATTATGCTGCTGGTACTTTAACATATGAAACTGGCAATTTAAAGCCCTAATGGCCAAAGTAGCAGAAGTGTATACCTTCTTACCCCATTTGTCTAAGGCTCTAGAATCTCTATCAGAAGGAGTAGGATTTTTGGCAGCAGTAGCCTTAATGCCTTTTGGTCCTTGGGAAGTGGTCTCTGGATTCGCAGTAGGATTCTTGAAGAGGAACTTGTGAGAGAGTCAGGTACTCTGTAATACCTGCCAGGTTTTCTGGGAGCTGGAGGTAAAGTGTCTGGGGAAAGGCTAGATTCCAAGAAAGCATCATCTACAATGTCCAGAACAGGAGGGATAGCTAAAGGCCTGTGTTGAGGAAGAAGTAAGAATTCCCTAAGCCTCTTTTTGGAGTCAGAGTAATCCTGGCTTTCCCAGCGGAAATGCGCCCTATGAGTGTGCAAGGTTTTGCCAAAAGAAAAATCTTCTGGGGGGAAGCAGAGGGAATGGAATCCTCTGCATAAGAATCCTCATAGATAGATAAGGGCAAATCCTGGTAATCAGAAGGAACAGAAATATCAGGTCCTTGATCAGAAAAATCAGAAGGAAAATCAATTCTAGGTCTCTTAGAGGGGGAAGCCTACCTTCTCCTAATTAAGGTAACAAGGTCTTCAGCCATTCTAAGCATCTGTTTTTTAGGCATATGGGCCTGAGCATGCAGTTTGGATGTCGGTTTCCTAGGCGTGGTGCGAGTTTTAGGCCTGGATGAAGAAGATGGTGTCTGTTTAAAATGCAAGTCTGTAGGCCTGAGTACACCCTCAGAAGCTGGTGCCTGCACAGCAGCTCCGGACCCATCCAGGGTAGAGACATCCGCGGGTTCCATAGTTGAAGAAGCTTCTCGCGGCATACCGGACTTCGAATGGGTTGACCTATGTGGCCTGTCTCTGTCTTTATCTTTACGTTTTTTCGGAAGATCAGTAGTCGGATGGCTTAATGAAGCCATTTCGGAGTACTGATACTGAGTACCAAAATAATTTGCTGCAAAAATATCCAGACAACGAATAGTTCTGGGGTTGAACAAGGCACAAAACTGACAGCAAGGTACGTCGTGTTCTGGGCCTAAGCAGGGAATGCAGTATGAATGAAAATCTTTATGAGGTATTTGCTTTCCACAGGTAAGACAATTGTTAACTTTTACTGACATCGGTTGGAGCAAGAAAAAAGATCCCCAATGGGGTACTTATCTTTTTTTAAAGAATTTGGTTCTGAAACTCGAAAACGAAAATTTCAGGAGTCGTTTCGACCGGCACTTGGGAACCGCTTCTGCTTCAGACACCGCATGGCAAGAAAGGCTGATGTAATGGCATCGGCTGCATGTTTTATACCCCTGACAACCTGATGTCATGGAAGAAGAGACAGCACCTGACGCAGGAATCCAAAACTCTGGTATTCAGGCCGCCTGAGGGCTACCTGCAGGCGGATAACCCAAATGTGATGACTACAACAGTGAAACAGGAAGAACATCAGGGGACGCCGTGGTCTGGGCCTAAACAAGTGATACTGTGAGAATGAAAGTCTTGATGTGGTATTTGCTTTCCACAGGCGAGACAGGTAGTGACCGACCGGCACTTGTGCGAACTGCTTCTGCTTCGGGCTCCATGGCAAAAATGACTGGTGTAATGGCGTTGGTTGCCACTTTATACCACTGATGACCTGACGTCAGTCCTGAAGCGACAGCAACCAACGCAGAAATACTAAGCCTCCGGTATTCGGGCTGGCCGAGGGCTACCTTGGCAGGATAACTCAAACGTGATGACTGCAACAGTGAAACACGAAGAACATCACTCTCTTCACTATCTCAAAGAAGACTGCCCCAGAGAGAGAAGGAAGCCAATGGAGCAGAGAAAGTGAGTTTCTGGCTCATCACCTCCCTCTGCCCCAAAAGCGATCCACCTGAGGCAGAAGTCAGATTTGAGCTATCCAGTGCCAAAGCTCCGAGAGGAACAGATGGCTCCAAAAACCTTGAAGTCGACTCCATCCTCTCAGACAGGGAAGCTTCAGCTCCAAGAGTCATCCTGCTCTGAGGATATCGGAGCTGGTGCACTCACAGCAGTAGTCAGATCCAAAGACTATGTTCTCTTCAGATCTGAACCAGAAGGACCCGGAAAGCTCAGATCCGAGGGCTCTAAAACCACAGGCACTGTTATCGGTGAAGTGGTACATGGACAGACTTCCTGACCTGAAGGGGTAGGAACCTTGAAAACTGTCTTCTGAATTGTTCTGTGAAAAATTTCCCTCATTATTCTCTTCCACATCCGCTTCCGTGAGACAACTGAAGGAATGAGAGGATACCAAAGACGATGACCGAGTGCCTCTCTAAAAAGGGAGAGGACACTCTGGAAGGAACCAGATCCAGACCTTGTGAATATGTAGTACTTGGTAAGGGCTTCAGATCTAAAGAGACAGGTTCCGAAATATGTTTGGTCAGATCAGAGGATGTAGGATCCGAAATGTGTGTGGTCGGATCCGATGATGGCTGGATCAGACATAGCTTTGGATCCGGTTTTGATTTCTTTCTTCTTGGTTCAGAAGAGGCAGAGGCTGGAGAATCCAAGGATCTTTGATGGGGGGGGGGGGGGGGGTCTTTAGATTTATGTTTGGAGGATTGAACCCCAGCAATGGTTTCAGAAAAGGAAGACAGCAGTAATCCCTTTAACTAACTCATTAACTCCGACTACCGCCTCATAGTGCCTCTATGCTTAAATCAGAGTGCGCCGTGAGACAGGGGGAATTGTATGTTACACCTGAGTGCCGTCTACCACAGCAAGTAACTCTGCAATCATATTTTAGCTTCAGTGTTGAAAATTAAATTGAAAAAGTAACAACTTTTGTAATATTTTTTTTAATTTCAGCATACAGTTATGTTGTGTTCATATTTGACTTTTCCGAGAAAATCGGCTTGCAATGCACTCTGTATTTTCCTCTCCACAGTAAGCAGATTTAGTATGCCTATCATCAAGCAAGTGGTAGCAACCAATGGGAGTCTTGCAATCCAAGCCACCCACTTGCTTAACACCTCCAACCCCTGACCTAATATTACTCTGTTCTGTCCAAATAAAAGAGAGTCCAATGGTAGATATTCCCTTTCCTTTTCTGGGTTTTGTGGAATTTACTACTGGATCCCTCTATTTATCCTGCAGATCAGTTCGTGAAACCGGGGAGTTTTGCCATAGTCACGGCTCTGGGAAAAAACACCTGCAACAGAGATGGTACAGTTGTGTACACTTACCATAAAGTTAGATGTTCGAGAGTATTCACTGTTGCAGTCATCACCTGTGGCTTATCCCTGCTGTGGTAGCCTTCGGCTGGTCCGAATACCAGAGTCAATGTTTTTGTGTGCCGGCTGCTGTCACCTGTAGTTTGACGTCAGGTCATCAGTACTATAAAGCAAGGCAGCCAATGTCATTACATCAGTTTTTCTTGCCCTAACCCGTCAGAAGCACAAGGGAAAAGACAGAAATGGTCCTGGTGGCCAAGAGCCACCCTGGGAAGCATGTGTCCCCCTAGGGGAAGATGAGAAAAGAGAGATGGAGGGAGGGAAACCAACACTGCAACAGTGAATACACTCGAACATCTACATTTATGGTAAATGTACTATGTTCTTCGTGTTTCACTTGCAGTCATCACCTGTGGGAGGATTCCCAAAGCTGAGGTAAAGGGTGGAAGGAAAGATAGAGTCTTAGGTATGGGCCAGGAGGCCCTGCAGAATTGCAAAGGCAAACCCTGCCCTAGACTTCGAAAAGAGAGGTAGGTGGTAATGCTTTGTAAAGGTATGGACAGAGGTCCAGGTGGGTGCTTCCAATATGTCCCTGGTAGGTACTCCTCTGAGGAAGGCAGTGGAAGTGCAGGTTGCCCTAGTGGAGTGGGTACAGACTGACCTAGGGATGGGTTTCCCATGAAGTCTGTAGCAGAAATAGATACAGTGTGATATCCATTTGGAAATGGTTTGTTTGGATATGGGCCTCCCATCTGCCACTGGGGCAAAGCTTACAAGAAGCTGGTCAGTTTTTCTGAATGGCTTAGTGCGGTCCAGATAGTATCTGAGTTGCCTGTACACATCTAGTGAGTGAATAAGTCTTTCCTCCTTGTTTTGGTGGTTGGGAAAGAAGGTGGGAAGGTGTATGGCCTGGTTAAGGATGCCATCAGATACTACCTAGGGCATAAAGGAGGGATTAGTCCTCAGGGAGACTGTCTGCATGGAAAATTATGAAGGGCTCGACAGCCATGAGAGCTTGAAGTTCTGAGACCCTTCTGACAGAGGTGATAGTTAGTAGGAAGGCAGTCTTCCAGGAGAGGTATTTCAATTCTGTTGAAGCGGCAGGTTCGAAAGGAGGTAAGGTCAGTTTCTCTAATACATAATTCAGGTCCCAGGGTGGAGTAGGAGGTCTTGTGGGAGGCCTGATATCAGAAGCCCCTCTGAAGAATTGCTTAACCAGTGGATGAGAGAAGAGGGGTGTGTCTGAATCATAATGGGCAGAGATGGCTGAGCATGGATTTTAATAGAGGAAAAGAAGAGGCCGCTATTGAGCAACTCTGCTAAGTAATCCAGGACGAAGGGGATGGAAGGTTGGGAGGTACTGGCCCCTCTTGATTGCTTCCAGGATCAGAATCTTTTCCATTTTCCTGCATAGGATTTTCTAGTGCTGGGTCTTCTGGCCTCTGTGATGATGTCCAGGACCTGTTTTCTTAACAGCGATTTCATGTTAGTTTTTAGTGTACAAGCCATGCTGAAAGTTTGAGAGTCTGTAGGTCTGGGTGCAGTACCTTCCCCCTCACCTGGGTCGAGAAGTCTGACCTTAGGGGAAGCAGCTTGGGGGGCTGTAAGGTCAGACTGCGTAGTAAGGGGTACCAATGCTGTCTGGGGGCAATCTGGAGCGATGAGGATGGCCTTTGGTCTCTCCTCTCTTATTTTGATCAAAACCTTGGGAAGAAGGGGCAGAGGAGGGTATGCGTACACAAAGAGGGAGCTCCAGGGAAAAGTCAAGGCATCCACCTTTCATGCTACAAGGTGATACTCCCTGCTGCAAGACGTGTGCAGCTGGTGGTTGAGGTGCGAAGCAAAGAGACTCACCTCTGGGGTTTGCCACTCTGGGTGATTTGCAGAAAGATTTCTCTGTGGAGCTGCCATTAGTGGAGGTCCAGTAAGTTTCTGCTTAGGTGGTCTGCTAGTGTGTTAAGTACTAGGCAATTAGGTGTAGCCCTAGGATAGGCAATTAGGTGTAGCCCTAGGAGGTGGCCGTAAGCCACAGACTCATGGCTAACCTGCACAGGGGGTAAGACTGGGTGCCCCCCATGTTTGTTGATGTACCACATTACTGTGGTGTTGTCTGTTTTTATAAGGAGGCCCTCAGGCCTGAGACGGAATTGGAAGGAAGCCAGAGAATTCTGAACTGCCATAATTTCTTTCTGGTTGATGTGCAAGTGGAGTTGCTGGACATTCCAAAGGCCTTGGGTATACCTGCCTGCTAGGTGAGCGCCCCCAGCTATGTCTGAGTTGTCGGTGGTGACTGGCCGGAATGGGTGGAGGATGAAGGGCAGACCCTTGTTCATGGCACAGGCCTCTGCCCACCAGAGAAATTCGTCCCTTATGCAAGGGATCAGTGGGAGGGTGATCTCTAGGGACTGAGAGTGCTGACACCAAAGGTTCTTTAAGTACCACTGAATCTTTCTCATGTGAAGCCTGGCGAGAGGGATGAGGAGGATGCAAGATGCCATGTATCCCAGGGCTTGCTAAAACTTCCTCACAGTGAGGTGACTTCTGGAAGCCAGATGGGTGAAGTAGAGAGGCAGGAAACTCTGCTTTTCTAGGGATAGGAAGGCCATTAGGGTTGCTATGTCTAGCACAGCTCCCAGGAATACAATTTGCCTGGTGGGGTTTTGCTTTGATTTTTTTCTCGTTGATGGTAAACCCTAGGGAAGTTGGGAGTTTTTTGACAAAGAGAAGGTCCTGGAGCAACTTTTCTTCGCTGTTCGCACAAATGAGGCAGTCATCCAGGTACGGGTAAATCTGTATATTTCTGTCTGCAGAAAGTTATAGCCGGGGCCATGTATTTGGTGAACACTCTGGGAGCAGTAGATAAGCCAAAGGGCAGTGCAGAGAACTAAGTGCTGATTGCCTGCTCTGAAGCACAGGAATTTTCTGCACAAATCCCTGATGGAGATGTGGAGACGGGCATCTTTTAGGTCTGGTGTCACCAGCAGGCTTTTTGAGTGAGCATAGGCAGGAGCTGCTGCAAGGTTAGCATTTTGAATCTGGGGACCACCAAGGAGGGGTTCAATATGGATAGATCAAGGATGGGGCATCAAATGCCCTCTTTTCTGAGAACAAGGAATAGTCTGAAGTAAAAACCTTTTCCTGTTTGATCCAGAGGGACAGGTTCTATTGCCCCCTGGGATATTAGGGCTTTTACCTGTTTTAATGCCTCTGCCCATTAGTTTGGGGGGGAGGTCTGGGTACCCTCTTGGAATTGCGAGTTCGCTGAAGGGGAATCTGTATCCCTGAGAAATGATTTTTAATACTCATTGGTCCTTGGTTATAGAGACCCAATTGTCCTTGTAGAGGGTGAGGCTTCCTCCTAGTTTTAGATGAGTGAAAGGAGGGTGGGGGGGGAGGTCATTGTGAGTGCTTACCATAGAAGTTTGGCTTAGAACTCCCTGCCTTGGAGGCTGAAGTGGTCCACTGTTTGCTTCTTTGCTGTCCCTGGGATGGGGGCCTGGATGTCCTGTCCCTGCGGGGCTTACTTTGGCCCTGTCTGCTGGGTGCAGGAAAGGCCCAGTGTTTAAAGGGGAAGTTCCTGCTGAATCTGGGCGGTTGAACTTGAAAGAAATCTTTTACTGTTTGCATAGATTTTGCTTTGTCTTCCATCTTTTTAAAGTCGATGGAGTCCTGTTTGTCCTGGTAGGCAGTACTGGGAAACACACCATGTATATGGTTGCTTCCGAATAGCTGACCACATGCCCGAGAGAGGTTTAAAAAAATTCAAAAATATTTCCACTGCAACGACAACTGCCTGAGCCTACCACTGGACTTTGTGGGTCATGACAAGCTACATCATGTATGTCCAATACTGGATGCAGTGCTTCATGCATGCACAATGCAGTACAATGTGCATCTTGAGGTGGCTGTAGACAAAGCCATGGTTGGCTTCTGTGGATGTTTGACCTTTAGACAGTTTATGTCTGGTAAGCCCGAGCGGTATGGCATTAAGGTGTGGGTGTTGGCAGACTCTCACAATGGGCATGTACGTGAATTCCAGGTAAACACTTGAAAAGCAGAATGGAATACAGAGTCTGACTGGCACACTGAGTTGTGGGCGACTTAATTAGGGAACTGACTGGCAAGAAGCACCACATTTACTTTGATAACTTCTTTACCTCTGTGCCGCTGGGCACAGCAACTGCTGCCATATGATCTATACTGCTGTAGTACCATGTGTACCAATAGGTCAGGACAGCCTCTAACATTCAACTGACAGGCCTTTAGTAAAGCACCTCGAGGGTACTACAAGCAGTTGCAGAGTGGACCACTGCTGGCTAATGAATGGAAGGACAGCAACCCAGTATTTCTCCCGTCAACTAATATTAACCCAACCTTGGCAGTCTCCAGCACACGCAGGAGAAAGCATGATGGAACAAAGGCATCGATGCCATGTTGACCAGTTGCCCACACGTACAACACTTACATGAATGGGTTGGACCGAGCAGATCACCTCAGGACACAGTATCCTAATGCCAGAAATGCCCACAAATGGTGGCTGTACTTGTTCTGGTTCTTATGGGATGTGCCCATAAGTCAGTGCTTTCACCATATTTCATGAAATTAACAGCTACCAGCAACTGTCACACTCTGGACGTGCTATTCTAACAACACAGTTACAGTTTCGAAGGAACCTAGGCTTGCATCTCCTTGCCAGTTATAAGAGGAGGAAAAGATGCACTGAGATTACTGTCTCAGAGGCCATGAGCTGATATGAGCATGGCTCACACTATCTGGTGAAATGGCAGAAATCAAGATGCAAAAACTGTGCCAGCAAGGGTAAACATACTGAACCATGAGGGGTACGCCCAACATGCAAGATCAACCTGTGTGTTGAATATTTCAGCAAGTACCACGGCCATAAAGGTCTTGTGGATTGCTGACAGCAGGAAAGGCATTGCATGCAATGTACAAAAGAAATCAAGTTATGTATTCGTATGGCACCGGGGAACTTGGAGGATGTGCTGAATACTGTGTGCATCACTGGGTGTTACACCTAAACACCATGAATCTTGAGATCATCCTGGATGGCAGTGGGGTTCCTGGAGACTCTTCAAATCAATCTCATTGTGTTGCTTTCCTAGATATACATGGTTTCAAGGGTGCCACTGTGATGCCTTATGTCCCTTCCAAAAAGGCCATCTGTAAAAAGAAAAAGTCTTGGTAAGTCTTTTTCTTTTCTCATGTGCTCTTTGTGTGGTTCTCCTGTCACTATCCCTCCCCTCTGGTAATGTAAATGCATGTAGGTCGGGGCAAGAAACATTACATTACTGCCACCAGAAATAATAAATACTACAAGTTGAGCTTCTCCATATCAAGCGTGAAGGTACACTGGATTACAAGAAGAGGTATGCATTGGGGTGGACTCCTGTAGTTGTTGGAAAAGAAGTGTTCCATCTACTCTGAGCCTGACATTCTCGTCTTGCACATTGGAGGGAACAATGTCATCACTCATCCACTTGGAGAGCTGAGGTTTCAAATCAAAGAGATTTTTGAACAAGTGGTCATGGTGGCCACTTTGTCATTTTGTGAGGGCTGACATAATTCCACGCCAGAAATGGAGACATGCAAACAGCAAATGGGCAGCGCACAAGACCAGAATGGGTTCATGTGTGGCTTGATACAGGGTTGGAGGATCAACTATCAGCCATAACAGCATCACAGCAGATGTTGTTCACATTTTCAGAAATGACAAGAGTTCACCTAAATGAAGATGGCGTTGACCTGTTCTTGATTGATCTGCACAATGAAGTGATGGCAGCAATGCATGTTATACTGGCAACATGCACCTAGTGACAAAAGATGGGACACAACCATGATCAAGTAGGACCAGTATGGTAAGTAAAAGTCTATTAAATTACATGAAAACCTTTTTCACTACTTACAACACAGTAAAATAATTGTAACTGTAAATATGTCAACATGCTAAGTAGTACCTCATTTTGAAGACAGTATTAGTAGTACGCACAACATGGTAAAAGAACTATCTCTGTATGCTGTATACATGTACAGATATCACATGTTGTTTAGGTCTTAGATTGCAAAAATTATATTTTTCCATATTTTTGTTAAATTACTTTGCTAGGAAACATGTCAACACGCAAGATATACCTCACTCTGAAGACAGTATTAGTACTTACAACATGGTAAAAGAACTGTCTGGAGGCTGTACACATGTACAGATATCACACTTTGTTAAGGTCTTAGGTTATGAAAAGTATTATTTTTTTCATATTTTGGTAAATACCTTTTAAATAAGCTAGGGAGCATGGCAACATGCCAAGTAATACCTCATTTTGAAGACAATATTAGTACTTACAACAAAGTAAAAGAACTGTGTCTGTATGCTGTACACATGTATGGGTCTATATTAAATTCTCGAAAGCCACCAATGTCGAATCTGACATTGTCAACACGAGAATAGTGAAACTCCAGAACATCGAAAAAGTAAACGGAAATCTCCGTAAGGGGAGATTTCAGTTTACTATGTAGTGCGGTCTCGGAGTTGGTATATTTAAGTAGCAAGGGGTGTGGGGGGTGCAGGGGGACTTGCCCCCTGCCTACACCGTTTAGTTTTTTTTTTGTTTTTATTTTTTTGTGTGAACATTCAATGTTTTAACAGTTCGATCACTAAAGGTCGACCTTTAGTGATTCGAACTGTTAAATATTCAATGTTCTAATATAGACTCCACATGTACAGATAGCACAGTTTGTTTAGTCTTGTAGAATTCTGAAATATACATTTGCCATATTTCTCATTATTATGCCCATATCTTTGCAACGGAGTACTGTGATGACACGTATGATACATCGTGTTGAAGTTGACTTGAGCCACACAACTTGTACACTGATATGTAGTCTCTGTTACAGGTGATGAGATATTATTCTTTATCAATTATGAGAAATATAATATTAATCATATTTCTGTGAATATCTCTGTAAAGGAGCATCACACAGTAATGGTTAAGGTATCATTTTAAAGCTGACATTCACACAAACAAATTGATTACAAAATGTATGGGTCTACATGGTACATTCACCAAGATATAGTGATTTGTTTTACCAAAAAGGTAAAAAATATGCATAATATCAGCATTCCTTGGCAAATATTTAATTATGACTTAGATACACACTATCAACATTTACATTGTTGGAAAGGTCAGTGCCTGCTGAACAACTTTCACATTTACATTTTTAGTCTAGCTTTTATGGTTAAAGAGTTATGAAAAATGTTATGTTCTTACCATAACGTTCCATGTGAGTTGTTCATCTCGCCTTTGTTCTTTACACGTGGGTTCGGAGCTGATCCATCGGCTGAGTCGGCCGCTTTCCAAGCTCAAGATCTTTGAGTTAGCTCGAGGCACAGTCCCTATCCCATGATGCTCTCCTACCAACCCCAGGTCTAGTTTGCTAAACCAGCAATAAAAAACACACTAAGCAACCAATTATAAACAATGTACAAAGTACATAACTATTTACAATAGCTAAACAATAATCTGGTTGGAAAGAAGGACATGAGCAAGACCAACCAGACCACCAGTCATACCTGTTTTTCCATAACCTGGAGGGGGAAGTTGGGAGGGAGTGTAAGAACAAAGGCGAGATGAACAACTCACATGGAATGTTATGGTAAGAACATAACTTCTTTATGTGAAGTTGTTCAATCTCGCCGTTTGTTCTTTACACATGGGTAACGTCCCAAGCACCCTAATCCTGGGCGGCTCACGGGAGTATATTCCTGAGAACAGTGGAACCAAAGGAAGCCCTGTCCCCTGGAGGCCCTGTCCACTTTGTAATGAGTGATAAATGTATGAGGTTTGGACCAAGTAGCAGCTGCACAAATGGTGTCCAAAGGTATATGGGCTGCGTAGGCTAAAGATGTAGAAACAGCCATGGTAGAATGAGCTTTCACATCACATTCTAAAGGCTGTTTAGCTGAAGAATATGCAAGTTTTATACAGTCAGCAATCCATTTGGACAATGTAACTATGGATACCGACAAACCTTTCTTATTGTCTGCATAGGAGATGAATTGCATAGGAGATGAATAGTTGATCAGATTTCCTAAATTCTTTTGTTCTGTCTAAGTAAATCCTCAACTGTCTGTGAACATCAAGCTTATGTAACATGTACTCCATTTTACTAGTATCTTCTTCTTTCGGCTTTTCCCGGTTAGGGGTCGCCACAGCGAATCATCTGTCCGCTCATGATTGGCAGTGGAGTTTTTACAGTGTCGAGTTGCCAGCCCGGCACCCAACCTTCCACAGAAGGCACAAACATGCACACACTCACACCTAGGGCTAATTTAGGGTGTCCAATCCACCTACTGCATTGTCTTTGGGATGTGGGAGGAAACCAGAGCACCCGGAGGAAACCCACGCAACTGCAGGGAGGACATGCAGACTCCGCACAAAAGGCACCCCAGCCGAGAATCGAACTGGGAACCTCCTGCTGTGAGGCGACAACACTAACTCTGAAAAAAGTAGGAAGGTCAATAGACTGGTTCAAATTTGGCTCGGAGCAGACCTTAGGAAGAAAGGTAGGATTCATTCTTAAAGACACTCTGTCGGGTGAAAGACTAGATATGGGGGCCTGATAGAAAGTGCTTGCAGTTCAGAAACTCTACGAGCCGAAGTAATAGCCACTAGGAAAATTGTCTTCCAAGAAAGGAACTTCAAAGGACAAGATGATACAGGCTCAAAAGGTGGAAGAATGAGTTGAGATAGCACCAAATTCCGATTCCAGGGAGTAACAGGATGTCTGATAGGTGGCCTAAGGTGATGAGTAACTTTCAAAAAGGCTTTATATAATCTGTATGATATAATGTTTGAGCCACTGCATCCCACATGGAAGTTAGATAAGCAGCTAATTGAACTCTTATTGTAGAATCTGCAGCACCATCATGGAAGACCAAAGTCAAGAATCCCAGAATACTATGAATAGGGGCAACACAGGGATCAATACCATGCTGAGAAGCCCAATGAGCAAACCGCCTCCATTTGCTATTATAAAGTTTCCTGGTGGAGACTTTGTGAGAGGAAACTAAAATATGTTGAACCGCTGGAGACAAATCATGTGACCTGGCCAGGTTGGGAAGTGGAGCAGCCAAGCTGTCAGTTTGACGGAGACAAGAGAGGGGTGAAGAACTCCTGACGAATGAGTCAGAAGGTCTGGCACTGAGTCCAGAACCCAAGGTTCTTCCACTTGGTATTGTTGTAGGAAGGGGAACCATATCTGCCAAGGCCAAAACGGAGCTATTAGAATAACAGACCTTCCCAGGCTTTTGGCTTTCTGTAAGAATCTGGGAATCAGAGGAATTGGAGGGAAGGCATATAGGAGACCCGAGGGCCAATCGTGTACAAGTGAGTCCCTTGGGCTGTCCCCCGGTGGGGGGTACAGGGCAAAGTAGCTTCTGCATTTTGCATTCAGCGGGAATGCAAAAAGGTCACAGCAACGCTGGCCCCATCTGCGGAATATCCTTTCCGCCACTTGTTCTTTGAGGGACCACTCGTGGGATAACAGAATGGCTCTGCTCAGTTTGTCCGCTATCACGTTGGATGACCTGGGTATGTGCGTCGCTATCAGAAAGCGCCCGGTGGATACAGCCCACTGCCAAAGTCTGAGGGCTTCTCGGCATAAGGGGTAAGGCTTGGTTCCCCCTTGCTTGTTGATGTACCAGACTACCGACATGTTGTCTGTCTGAATTGCAATCGTCTCTCGACGTAGAGAGTTGTGAAAGTGTTGCAACGCTAGAAACACCACTCTCAACTCTAAGACATTGATGTGCAAATGAGATTCCATGTCTGACCAAGTGCCTTGGACAGTTCTTCCCTGAAATAGCCCCCCCAACCCTATCAGGGAAGCATCCTTGGTCACTGTGGCTGTGGGAGGGGGAAAATATAAATGGGCAACCTACAGTAACTTGGTGGCTGTTCAACCACCAAAAAAGGTCCTTTTTGCAAGCATTTGTCAGAATAATTCTGCGTGACACTGGAAGCTGTTGATAAGACCACTGTGTGAATAGTAGCCATTGGAGTATCCTCATGAGCATTCGTCCCAAAGGAACCGCTATAAGTGTAGCTGCCATGGTGCCTAGCAGCTTCAGGACCTGGAATGCCAGAACTCTCCTTTCCATTAACAACTGGGACACTTGACTTCGCAAAGATATTACTCTTCCTAGAGGCAATCTGATCAGGGAGGTGGTGGTGTCTAGATCTGCTCCTATAAAGGAAATATTCTGCGACGGCAATAAAGCAGATTTTTCAAAATTTAAGGTTATGCCCAACCTGGAACACAGGTTGATAGTGTAATCTCTGATGCAAATTAGTTGATGCCTGGTGGTGGCGGTGAGGAGCCAGTCGTTGAGATATGGAAACACCCGGAATCCTAAATGTCTCAGGTGAGCCGTGACCAGTGCCATACATTTGGTGAACACTCTGAGGGCTGTGGTGAGACCAAAGGGCAGAGCTCGGAATTGGTAGTGACTGGCCCCCAGCCGGAAATGCAAGTGATCCCTGGATGGCCTGGCCATTTTGATGAAGTAGTACGCATCCTTGAGATCTATAGAGCACATCCAATCGCTCGTTTCGAGAAACGGAAGTATCGATTGAAGCGTGACCATCCGGAACTTTACCTTTTTGACAAAGGTATTTAGTTTGCCGAGGTCTAAAATGGGCCTCCAGTCCCTTGTTTTCTTTGGAACTAAAACAAACCTGGAGTAAGTTCCAGATCCTATCTGGACCGACAGGACTGGCTGGATGACTCTTTTCTAGCAGCCTTTGAATTTCTATGGTTGCTAGATTCTGCAGACTGGGTGGAACGTCTGGGATTCTTGTACAAATGGAAGGGGATTCTGAAAAGGGAATGATGTAACCTCTGATAATTATGCTTTTTACCCAAGAATCTAATGTAATTCCTAGCCAGGCAACTGGGTATAAAGCTAAGCAACCCCCAACTGCCTCCAGAGCAGGATGGTTGGGCCTCCTCTCAGGAGCGCTGATAGGGCTTGCCAAGGAACTGCTCCCTATCACCCTGGTTCTGCGGACCCCCTCTGCCACCTGGGAGGCATCTACCATTATACCCCCCTCCTCTGCCCCTGGAGGGGGGTTCACTATGTGTGTTCTGGAAAGTTCCTTGGGACTTTTGGAACCACATTTTTCCACCTTTCTGCCCTTTGGGGTATGGTCTAGTGGGAGTGGAAAAATGGACTCCTACGGCAGATACAGTCTTTCCTTCCTGCTCACAACTAGTGAGTGTCTCCTTGACTTTAGGTCCAAACAAGGAAGAGCCATCAAATGGGGTATTAACAAAGGAAGACTTGAAGGCTTCTGCAAAGGAGCATAAGCGCATCCAGGATGGTCGCTGAACCTGCTGCCCGGCTCGATCCATTGGCTGCATAAGAAATAAGCCGCATGGATGAGTTCACAATAGAATTAAGGGTGTTATGCTGTGCCGTTACTTTCTCTGAAACAGCATCATCTGTTTTGCCCTGTAGAGTATCTCCAAGCTCTTTGAGGAGATCTCGTTGAAGACGGGTAAAGTGGGTCAAATAGTTGAGCGAGCTCATTGCAAATGTCGCAGAACTAAAGATGCATTTCCATATCTGTCCATAGTCCTAGAGTCCTTATTATGTTCATAGTCCTAGAGTCCTTATTAGGAGGATAAACAGAAGAGATTTCTGACATCTCTTTCTTGGTGGCCCCCGCCACTACCATGGCATCAATGGGGACTCCCTTCGTAAGAAAAGACCTGTCTTGAGGGGAGGTGATAAATTTGTTGGGCCTCCAAGGGACTGTTTCCATGGAATCGGGAGACTCCCACGCCCTTCGAGCGATCAAGTCCATTAATTTGTCAAAGGGCGGAGTAACCCAGGAGGTGGAAGGTTGAGACCTAAAGGCCTTCAGGAGCACCGACTCATCCTCAGTAGAGGTAAGGGACTGCCAGTCACCCCTCTGCCTTAATATTTCCAGGATGTCTGCAAATGAGACATCCTCAGAGGAGAACCATGGGGACACTTCTGAAGTCGGTGTCTGATGTTAAGGATTCCTAAGGGGAATCTAAATGCCTTCTCTTGCACAGTCTTTTCTGGGAACTTCATCAGTGGGGGCGTCTGGTGAAGTCTCAGTCAAGCAGGGGTCACCCAATGGGGTTACCTGAGGCTCTGGGTCTCTACACTTGGTGGGAACCTGTGGTGTAGGGACGAATGCGGCCCTTTAGGGGAGGAAGAGGAAAGATCCGAAGAGGTAAGGGTCTTAGTAGACATGACCCTCCTCATGGCATCGAAGGCACCGGTTTTCCGACCCAAGGAGTCCGCCGGTTCCGAAGAAGACAGCAACCTCCTAGGGGCTGAGACCACAGGCTCCGAACCAGAGGACGGAACTGACCTCTTCTGCACCGAAGCCCTGAGAGGGAGAGTCGGAACCGAAGCATCGGTTCGACTCTCTCCCCCAGAACCAGCGAGAGAGTGTTGGCTCAGAGACTCTTCGATCGGAACCAAAGAAGTCAAGGTCGACGGAGCCGAGGGCACTGGAACAGGCCTCCACTCAGAGGGTTCCACCACTATCGGATCCTCTCTTTCCGGCTCCGAAGGCTCAACTGGCCTCGGAGGAGAAGCAGAAATCGTAGTAGGGGGTGTCGTAGGCTTCGAAGACAACTGGGTCGAAGCTTAAAGCAATTTGGCCAGGGCTGGGTTCACCAAAAGTCTCTGCACCACACGGACCACATCAATGTCGGAAAGGGTACTGTAAGAATGGGTCAAAGGAGCCGAAGAAGCCACCGACTTGAGGATCGGGGACTTTAAAATCTCTGACATCGGCTCCAACACAATGACTTTGCTCAACACAATGACTTTGCTCCGAGGTAAGATCTCGATGCATGGCTCCGAAGGCTGTGGAGCCGGCGACCGAGTCTTCCCAGAGGTGTTCGGAACAGAAGACTTATGCTCCGATGACACCTTAGAAGACTTCGACCCCTTCGAGGACTTAGAGGTCTGGGTCAGTCTTGTCTAAAGCTTCTTGGAAATCTGGCTTCAACAGCCCTCTATCGACCAATTTCCTTCACCTCTCTAATAAAACTCTGCCACTGAAGGAATGGCAGATAGAGCAATCTTCTTGTAAATGTAGTTGCCCCAAGCAGTACACACAAGAAACATGATCATCAGTGATGGACATCTTTTGTCCACAGTCTCATCTTTTAAAATCAGATTTTTGTTTCTCTGATATAACAAGTACAATAAATATCAGATCCCTGATAACAATCAAAAAATTTAAGCCACGGACTCCTTAAAGTTCAGATCCCTGAACTGTAATGACTATAAAAAGAATGTTACAGAAAAAGTTCTAATACACTAATTCTAATAAATAAAAGGGGATAGGGAATTAAATATGACAGAGCCCTGTCAAGTAAGTGCAACTCAAGAAAGGCTAAAGGCCTAGGAGCAACTGCTCCGTATTAGAAGACAAAAAATAACTCCCAATCCACTCACTAAACAACAAATAAAAGAAATATGTGAAATCTCAATCAATCCACTAACTAATTATAGTTTAATAAGAAATTTTTTAAATTCTACATATAGTAAAGAAGGTTACTGGCCCGAGCTTCCTCCGAAGATCATGCGATCCGTTGCAGCGGCAAACTAGATCTGGGTTTGGTAGGACAGCATCATGGGACAGGGACTGTGCCTCGAGCTAACTCAAAGATCTTGAGCTTGGAAACTGGCGGACCCGGAGCCGATGGATTGGCTACCAATCCACATGTAAAGAACAAATGGAGAGATTGAACAACTTCACATCATTTGTTTTCTGTATGGTATTACAAATGGATTATCTGAAAATGAGCTCAGGCTGCACTGTTGTCATATAGTGGAAATAAGCCGACTGCATTTTCTAAGCTGCTTCGGAGTGAATGAATTCAAATCAGCTTATTTTTCCTATCTGCTAAAGCTCAAGGGTTGAACCCACGACAAATAATGCAGTCTTTTAAGTTTTCTGGTCCTAAACAATACACACAAAGATGGTGGGCATCAGATAAAGGCAACTTGTACCCACGCTTGTCACATTTTTTAAAACCTGCTAGACCCTTCTCAGACATCTTCCTAGTTAGGAGAGAGAGAAGATAAAGTAAACTTTTTTTGAATACTCAGAAAGAAAAATATGAAAAGGAAAAAAAATACCAGCAATGGTATTTAGGAACTATAAGAAAAGGACTTGTAGAAAAGAGAATACCAACAATGGTAATGACCGACATTGAACCATGTGTAAAGAAGGATAAAAGGGAATGATGTAGGTCTTCCACGATGACAGAAAATATTTACACTCAAAATATAAGAAAGATAATGGAAAAAACACTTTGAAATGAAAAATGAAGACTGAAGATTAAAGGAATAGTTACTTGTAAACGCTTTTAGAGGAATATCTCTCACTGAAAACTCAAGAGTTGAAGGCAACCACATCTAAATCCTAAAGCAGCAAACAAGATCTGGGGGAATGTTAGGGGTGGTGCATTATGGATAGGGAAAGAGCTCGAGAGTTTGCTGGTGGCCATGAACTAGTAAAACAGCCGAGTCAGAACCGAGGATCGAATCTGATCCCATTAGTTGAGGAATGAATGAAAATGAACAACAGCAAATCAGAGGTTATGTATGCACCATAATGATGGATCTGCGTTGTCTCTTTCCATCCTTCCTCAACCGATGGGCTTCAGATCCATCCTCGGATTAGACTTCAGCTACTTTCCAGACTTAGGATCTGTAGCTCAGGCTCCTCCCCTTACCCATACCCCCTTGCCCAATTCCAACATTACCTCAGATTGAGTTTGCCCACAATACACTGACAAACTAATAAAAATTTGTCTCTAAATTAAAACATCACAAAGATAAATGCAGACAAGACAGAAAGGGAGTGCAATAAGACAAACTGCTCTGGAGCTTAAACAGTGTGAAAATCTGAGTTTTCAACCCCTAAAGGTCATACCAAAAGCCTATAAGAAAGTCTTCCATGAAATGAGGGAATGCAGGGAGGGAGGTTACATAAGGATGGAAAGAGACAACAAAGATGCATCATTATAGTGAGTACAAAACTTTTTATATCTGATATTGTTTTTTCTGTCCATTCCTCAACTGACGGGACAGAGTCTTCAGCTACTTGATTCCCAGGGTGGTCTTCATGGAAGGATAATCCAGAATATGGCAGAAAAGAAAGCTGCCCTAGCCCTGGAAGAAATATCCCATTTGTAATGAGCAATGAAGGTATGGGCATTAGACCAAGTGGCTGCAACACAAACATCATCTGAAGTCCTTGACAAGAAGGCAGAAGAAGTGGATACAGATCTTGTTGAATGCACTTTAGGAGGTTTCCGTCAAGTCAAACCTTTGTCCTTATAAACTTGAGAAATGCAGCTATTCAACCACCTTGCTAATGTAACTGTGAAAACAGACTGACTCAATTTTGCTTTGGAAAAGGAAACAAACAATTGGTTTGAATTTCTGAAAGGTTTAGTTCTGTGAATGCAGAACCACAATTGTCTACATACATCTAATAGATGAAGCATATATTCCCCCTTACTGGTGAAATTACAGAAGAATACTGGTAAATGAACAGTATGATTAAGTGTTGAATCTGATGTCACCTTATGTAGAAAGGAGGGATTGGTGTGTAAAGAAACTGTCTTTATGGAAAATAATGTAAGGAGGTTGTCAAGACAAAGGCTGGAATTTGGAAACGCTTTTGGCTGAGGTAACAGCTATCAGAAAAAGTGTCTTCCACGTCAGAAACTTTACATCTACCTTGGCTGCAGGATCAAATGGAGAATGAGTTAATGCTTACAGAAATACAAGTTCCCAAGCAGGAGTGGGATCTTTGATAGGTGGTCTGAGAAGAAAAGTACCTTTGAGGAAGGTTTTATATAACTTGAGAGGCCAGAGAGGAATTGCTCCCACTAATGTGGAAATTGGATATCGTAGCTAACTGTAGCTTAATTGTGGAGTAACTAGCTCCATCATGGAACAATGAAGTGAGAAAGTCTAACACAGTTAAAGGGGGAGGGGTGAGAGAGTCTAAATGTCTCTTAGAAGCCGAAATGGAAAACCTTTTCAATTTATTTTTATAGGTTCTTGTTGTTTAAGATTTCTGGGAAGATAAGAGAATACGTACTACTTGAGAAGAAAGCCTGGACAGCCTAGCCATCAATGGAAGTGGAGAGGCATTCCAGATGGGTGAGACAGAAGATCTGAATTAGGATCCAAAATCCAAAGATGGTGTGTTAAATTAGGCCAGAGAAAAGGCACCCACACCTGTTGAGGCCAGAAAGGGGCAAAACGAATGACCTTGCTCTTCTGCTCTGATGCTTTCTGTAGGTATTTTAGAATTAATGGCATTGGTGGCTATGCATAAAGAAGACTGAATGGCCAAATGTGGATCAAGGCATCTCTCAGGGATTTCTCCTCTAGAAGGATCAGAGCAAAGAACCTGTTGTGTACAGAACTGGTAGGAGAGGCAAAAATATCCCAGCATGGCTGGCCCCCATCGAAGAAAAATCTGTTTTGTCACTGGTGGATTGACAGATCACTCGGGTCTATATCATTTTGTCAAAGCAACTACCTCAACACCTACTCGTCAAACTTTATCCATCAAATATTAATTCCGTCAAATGTTCATTAAGCAAATTTCTTCCTCGGGGGGGGGGGGGGGGGTCAGCTAACCTAGCAACCGTCACAAAAAACAAATATTTAAAACTCTCCCATGTGGGGGGGCTATGCCCCTCACACCCTCCTAACTAAATATATCGACTCTGAGATCGCACTACACTGGGGAAAGGGGCAAATTCCTGATGATGACCAACACGTCTTTTCCCCTGGGAAGAAATTCACTTAAATGAACATTCGATAGATAGCGTTCGATGAACAGGTGTTCAACAGGTAGTCATTTCGACAAAATATGTATCCAACAACTCGTGAAGTAGCAGGATAGACCTGCTCAACCTAACAACTAAAATATGCTGATCTCCCCGTTATGTATGTTGCTATTAGAAAGCGACTGGAGGAGTCTTCCCATTGCCACACTCTCATTACTTCCACTACAAGGGGTAGGAATGAGTTCCCCTTGTTTCTTGATGTAAAAGACCACTGGCATGTTGTCTGTCTGTACAGAGATCACCCCAACAGGGAGTACATCCTGAAATGCCTGCAACACTAGGAGGACTGCCCTCATCTCTAAGACACTGATATGAAGATTGGCCTCCAAAGGGGACCATGTGCCTTGAACTGTCTTCTGCACAAAATGCCCCCACCGCATTCATGGTCTCTGTGGCTTTGGGAGAGAGAAGAAAAAAGGGACTGCCCTGGGACTCTTATAAGGACTGAAGCCACCAAGTTACATGTTCTTTTCACACAGTGGTCAGGTGTACTGGGAAGGTCATAGGTTGACGCCTGATGGACCACTTGAACTGCAAGTGTCCACTGTTACAACCTCATATAGAATCTTGCCAGAGAAACTAGGGTAATAGTGGGTGCCACTGACTCTAGAAGTCATAAGACCAATCTGGCTGGAGGGGTTTGAAGGAAGAGCAGTTGGAAAGCCTAATTTTGTAATGGAGATAACTTTGTTAGCAGTAGTTTCACTATTTGAGAAACAGTGTCTAAATGTGCACCTATTAACTCCACAGCTTGTACTGGGGACAGCAGAGATTTGTTGAAATTCACTGTATCCCTAGTCTGGAGTAAAGCTGAAGGAGACTGTCCTTAACCCGGACTACAAAATGCCAGGTAGGAGTATTGAGGAGCCAGTCATCCAGACAGGGGAACACTCAACCTTAGCAGTCAGTCTGAGATGAGCTGCAACCACTGCAGTGCATTTGGTGAACACCCAGGGGGGCCTGTGGTGAGGACAAAGGGAAGGCCCTGAACTGAAAATGACTGGCTCCCAGCCAGAAGCAAAGAAACTTTCTGGATAGCCGTCTACTTTGATGTGATAGTACACATCCTACTAAAGTTATACCAAGCACATACAATCATCCTTTCATAGGAGAGACAGGATGGACTGTAATGTGACAATCGGAACTTCAAGTGTTTGACAAATAGATAATGTGGGTCCAGGGTAGGCCTGAGGTCCCTGTTCTTCAATGGCACTAAAAAGAATCTCGAGTAAGTTCCAAATCCTTGTTGGTCTGGTGGATCTTTTGGATGACTCTGTCAGCAGCTTTTCAGTTTTTAGTGCTAGTGCTTTTCTTTGGAAAGGTGGGACGATGGTTGGATAATGAAAGGGATTATAGCAGCCTCTTGTAATAACTGTCTGCACCAACACATCTTTGGTGATGGATGTCCAGGCCTCTGGGTGCACAGACAAGCACCCCCAACTGCCTCCAGAGTACAGCAGTAGGGCAACCATTCAGGAGTACTGATGAGGTTTTTCAGTGAAAGGACCTCTAAAGCTTTGATTCTGTGGACCTCCTCTGCCACGAAGGTGATGTCTGCAATTAGAATACCTCCCTCTACCTCTGGGGATCTATCTCCATAGGAATCTTAGAGAAAATGCTTGGGACTTACTGAACCACATTTTCTTACCCACTTTCTGGTTTCAAGAAAAAATCCTGGGGGGGGGAGGGGATGACGACGACTCAAAAACCATATACCTATGGCAGAACGTTTTCCCATCTTTCTTGCTCTTGGAAAGTGTGACTGATTTTTGGGACAAATAGTGTAGATCCATCAAAGACAGCATTGACGAAAGACATGTTAAAGGGCTTCGTGAAATTACACAGCCACATCCAGGCAAAACTCAGTACCGCAATGCCTGTACACTGCAGCTCTAGAGACACCCACCTTTGCATTAGAAATCAACTGCATGGAGGAGTTAGACATATATTGCATGGTGGCCAGTTGTGAATTCACGATCTTCCTGTCTTCTGCAAACAAGTATTCAGACAGACTTGGTAAGTTCCTTTGTCAAGTTCCTCTGAAACCTTGTCATATGTGCCAGGTGAACTGACAGCAGAGGTAGCTGATGCATAAACACGCTTTCCATATCTGTCCAGTGCCATACATTCTCTAGTACGAGGATGGACAGATGAGCTCTCCTCTGCAAGCTCCTTTTTAATGGCTGCTGCTACAACCATGGCATCCACAGCAGGGCCTTTGCTCCAATAAGCATGATCCTTAGGGATGACTTAAGTTTTTATCAGTTTTCTTGGGAATCAGTTCTGTCTCATCTGGCTCCTTCCACGCTTGTTTGGAGATCAAATTGAGCATCCCATAAGCCAGGAGAACCACCCAGGAAGTAGCTGAACTGAAGCAAAATGCCTACAGGAAAACAGATTCCTCCTGAGAAGGGGCTTTGGAAGACCAACCTCCTGCTTCAGAAGTTGGAGAATTTCAGAAGACCAACCTCCTGCCTCAGAAGCTCGAGAATTTCCTCCAAAGGAGACATTCCCAAGGGGTGATCTGGGGGAGCCTTCACCTTCACTGAAATCTGTACCTTCTGTTACGGACTCCAGTGAATAATCAATGTGTCTCCTCTTACACTTATGCTTCCAAAGAGTTTCCATGGCAGGATGTTCCGGGAAAGACTCAGAAGTCTGAGGGGAGCCCTGAATGATGACTGGCTTGAGACTAGTGCAGACCAGCTGTCCTGATGGAACAGAATGAGCAGGCTCAGGACATATAGCTGACAGCTGTGGAGCGGGCAGAGCCAAGGTGGGCAAGGATGTCCACCTGCTGATTTGGAGAGGGTTCTCTCTCTACTGCCTCAAAAACTGATGCTGAAGATGAACTCAAAGCCACTCTAGTAGAAGCCAAAGCTACTGTACCAGGATGGCTAAGAGCATCTCCCCGATTCTGCCTCGTGACTGAAGTTGGACCCAAACTGTAATTCTGAAGCTCTCAGGAAAAGACTCCCAAAAGTTTTGGACTCCAACTCCTTCCTCCAGACTTGGTGTCAAAGCTTAAACAATGCGATCCATTCAGCTCCAATGATATTGGGGCCAAATGGATCAGAGAAGATGCCAGAGTTGAAAAAGTCCCCAACTTTACATCTGACACACACGACCCAGGAAATCTTGGATCCAAAGTTTCAGAAGCCACAAGACGGATCACAGTATTAGCAGTTGCAAGTATAGCAGAAGGTACAAAGTTCATGGGCCCGACAGGAGATGGAGCCGGAAGAACTCCTAAGTGAATCTGAATCCTGAAGAATTTCCTCATCATTCTATCCACATCAGCTTCTGACAAACTTCTATTAGACCTAAAGAAAATAGATGAGGAAGGAGGTCTAGAAGTCTTGCAACTGGGTGCCTCTTGCAAGAAGAGAGAATGTAATCTGGGAGACACAAGCTCCAGGGAAAATCTCTGCTCTGTAAGAGAGGGAGCTTTAGAAGAGACAGAGGATGGACCCAAGGAAGCAGCCAGATCCGAAGTCATAGGCTGCTTAGCTGAAGGAACTGAAATAGGAGCCGAAGGACAGCAGTTAGAGGACCGCTTCTTCTGATTTCTCTCTTGATTTGTCACACTTGTTCTCTTTATGCTTCTCTGAAGGCTTCTTTGCAGGCAGGCAGGCTCCAGAAGCAGATGAAGTAGCAGATTATGGAAGAAGACACTTCACAAGTTTGTTCTGGTGCTCAACAACTGCTCGGTGTCCAAAGGCCATAGAAAATGGCACAATCCTCCTCCAAATTTGTTGCCCCAAGCAATACACACAGTATGAGCGTTGAGATTTCGTATTTTCTGGCCAGAAGAAACACACTTTTTAAACCGTATTGGTTTATCAGCCATGATGGAAAATGCAACCATACACATACACAACAGTCGAATGTTCAAAATACTAGCAATGGTAACAGAGAAGTACCCAAAAGGGCAGAGAAACAATTAGCAACCATGGCAATAAAGAACTACTAAGTAACTATGTAATGAAACTACAAGGAAATGAGACAGCCACAAAGGGCACAGAAGGAATAAGTTATTACTTTATCTTTTATATCTCTTTTTTATATTGAGAAGGGGAGGAAACAAAAAAATAAGCGGTAATCAACACAATAGCCAACAAGGGCAGAAAAAAAGATATAACAAGAGCAAAACAAAGTTAGCACTCATCTTACTGCCTAAGCAAACAAAACCATGTCTGAACTCAAATAGTGGCAAATGATATCTGAGGTAATGTTGGGGTTTGGCGAGATTATCGATAAGAGGAGGTGGCTGAGCTATGGATCTTAAGTCTGGAAAGTGGCCGAAGTCTGATCAGAGGATGGTTCTGAAACCTATTTGGTTGTGGAATGGATAGACCAAACAAAATCAGATCCAACTGTCAGAGCACTGATGTTATAGGGCCCCCTCAATGTCCTCTGACAGCTGTAAGGAAACCCTTCTATATGACTTAGCTGTAAGGAAACCCTTCTATATGACTTAGCTGATTACAAAGGTATCTTCTATAGATCCAAAGAAGTCCTTACCCTTCTATAGGCAACACTGATAAGGCCCATCATAGAATACCCTTTGAGATGCATATTACTAAAAATATTAAGCAGTCAGAGAGATACCAGAGGTTCCTAACAAAAAAGATAAGGGGCCTAAAAGATCTGATCTACCAGGAGAGGATAGAGGCTCTTTCCCTGTTTTCAGTGTGCTACAGACTCCTTAGAGGGTGATCTGTGCCTTGCTTTTCAGCCCATTAGGAATTCATCAGTCCAAGACCTCATATAGCTCTACAAATCAAACAGTCCAGTGAATACCAGGGCCAGAGATCTGAACCTGCTTCAGCAAAAAAATCATGGTGGGAGAGCCAGATTCATCATGCAACTAATGCCCCTTCTCTGGAACAAACGTCCACTTCAGATCAAGCAACACGGCACACTAGGTTCCTTTAAAAAGTAGTCAGACAACTGGATGGGTGTTCAAAAATTCACCCTCCCGGCATGACTAGCTTATTGTTCCTTGGAAAAAGTGAAGTAAAGTCTAAAGGAGGATACTGGCATGGCGTACATGGCCAGATGGCCCAGTTGCCTTCTATCTTCTATGATTCTGATGATTCTATGATAACAGTTCTAAAAGGGATTTTATTAACTTGCTTAGGACTACATTACAGTAAGACTATCACTTTAACTTCCAAATGTGAAAGTGCAGTGCAGCAGCAAAGAAACAAACGTGCAAGAAAAGGTTAATTATGATAAGGCAATGCAAAAGTTAAAATGCTTTAACCTAGAAGCTATTCAGATCATCCCCTCAGTGAAATGTTCTGTTACATTACATGCTTCAGGCGCACTCCACACCTAGCCAAAGTCTCCACCACAGAGGGAATGCATGTCTAAACTGTATTTGGGGAAGGTGTGGGAGAAATAAGCATAACAACTGGCAGAGACAGTAAGAGCCTACTAACTACAGGACCTCAAGCACCATCATTGTATACTTCATTGAAAGAACTGCAGCCTAATCAGGTGATATGCCAGTTCAGCCAAAAAGCCCCAATATGGAAAATAAGTTAACTTTCTTGGCAGACATTAACCTCTTTTGGTTCACTCTGACCACCAACTAGAAGAGAAAAGTGTGTAGAATCTGGGCAAGATGGAAGTTCGCCTAGACCATGTGGAAATCATCCTGAATCTCTGGATGAAAACTCATATAAATCTGCCTGAAGGAAATACAAAACATGAGCCTTCCTACGGGCTGACCGAGCTGAATGAGATTGCCTCCTGACCTCAAATGATACTATCTACAATGAATGGCTCTGGAGAGGGCACGGACAGATAGGCCAAGGTCAGAGATACTACCCAGGATGAAGGCTAATTAGGCTCTAACAAGCCAGAGGGCTTCCCTGAAACAGGCATACTGCTTAAACAGTAGCAAAGGAACACTGGGACCTTCAAGTAAAAAAAGTATTTCGGCTTTTCCCAGTTAGGGGTCGCCACAGCGGAACTCCGGTCTGCTAATGACTGGCAGTGGATTTTTACAGTACCGAGTTACCAGCCCGACATCCAACCTTCAAAGAAGGGACACCCATTCACGCACACACCTACCTGCATGTCTTTATAAGTCATTTGATAGTGGGGAGGACATGCAAACTCCACAAAGAAGGCGCTCCAGCCGAGAATCGAACGGAAGAGCCTCTTGTAAGGTGACAATGCTAACCGTTGCACCACTAAGTACTGCAAAGTAATCCTTCAGCCATCTCTCTAATTCCACCTTCATGATGATTTTACATTTAAAGTAACTTCATAACTCAAATTCTCTTAAAAAATAAATGGATTAGGGTTTTAACAGTATTTGTTCCAACCCTTAAGTAATGACTGGGGCAAGACAAACAGGTCTGCAGGTTTCGGACAAAGTCTTGTATCCCTCTGTTGTGAAACGGATCACCAAACCCACTTTATATAGAAGGGAACATAACTGTTAAGTATAAATGCTTGAAAGAGGCGTAGACTGATAGTCAAGGTGAATTTAGCACATTTAGAAAAATTCCTGGAGCTACTCAACCTCAGAAGATTCTGCAGTAATTTTTATATAGCAAGTTTGACGAAAAATAACATAATCATTATCAGGAGCTGCTTTGTAGGAACAAAACTTAGAAAATTCTCACTGAATACATTTGAAAAGGGAAGCCACATCACTGACATTTTCAACAAGTTTAAGTTCTGTACTAGTGGCAGTATATTTTTTGGGTCTATATTAAGTCACTAATACCTATTCATTGATCCCTAATCAGCGAAAATCACTTCAGCGATTCACTGAATTTACTAAGGGCAATGAAATAGTTGCCTGAAGCACAACGGACAACTTCAGAACTTTGCCCTTTTCTCCACTGTAGTGGAATCTCGGAGTTGATATATATATATATATATATATATATATATATATATATATATATAAGTTATGCTTTGGGTAACTATTTCTTTGCCCTTAGTAAATTCAGCGAATCGCTGACATGATTTTTGCTGATCAGGGGTCAATGAATAGGTGTTTGCGGGAATAACATTTTGGCAAACTAATACAGATCCTATTTTGTGTCCTTCCGCAATAAGAGCAGACTGTCAAGTTTCCATCATAATAAGCTTTATGGTAAAGGGTGGTCTTCCTTAGCAAAGCAAGGAAGTAAATCTAGCATGGTCAATTAACTGCAGTAATTAGAAGTTATGTACCTACCATAACGTTCCATGCTAGTTGTCTCCTCTCGCCTTCTTTCTTGCTGGATGGGTTCGGAGCCGATCCTCGGCTCCGACTCGGCACTTGCTAAGCTCGAGAGTCACTTTTACCAGCTCGAGGCAGCCCCATATCCCATGATGCAAGGCGGTAAATACCCAGATCTCGTTTGGTACCTAGAGGGAAAACTGCCTAGCATAAAAACTTTCCACTAAGGAAAGAAGAGCAACTAGCCTAAAGGGCTGTAAGGGGAAACCAGATAATTAAAACTAGAACTAACTGGTGCCCAAGGAACAAAAAATCTTCCAGAGACAAGGGAGATCAAGGTCTGTCCAGGCAAGGGGGACAGGAGGGAGGGTCGCAAGAAAGAAGGCGAGAGAAGACAACTAACATGGAACGTTATGGTAGGTACATAACTTCTAAATGTTAAGTTGTCAATCTCGCCTTCATTCTTGCTGGATTGGACCGCGTCCCTAGCACCTCTATCCTGGGTGGCTCAATGGAACAGACTCTTGAGAACCGTGTAACCAAAACTGGCTCTACTCCTGGAGGCCAAATCCAATTTGTAATGAGAAACAAAGGTATGAGGAGTGGCCCAAGTGGCTGCTGCACAAATAGTATCTAAGGGTAGCCTAGCCTGAAGGCTGTAAAGTGGCTAGGCCTCTAGTGGAATGTGCCTTTGGTTTTGAGCACAGTTGTTTGCCCCTGAGTTGATAAATGTCAGAAATGGAGGAAGATAGCCATCTAGATAAGGTCACTTTGGAAACAGGGAGGCCTTTCTTATTTTCAGCATAAGAAAGAAAAAGCTGATCAGACTTCCTGAATTGCTTTGTTCTGTCCAAATAATATATCTGAGTTGGCGGTGAACATCTAGATAATGCAATTTTTGTTCTGATCTGTTGGAATAATTAGGAAAAAATACAGGGAGATCAATGGATTGGTTTAAATTTGTTTTTGAAGCAACCTTGGGCAAAAAGGATGGATTAGTTCTCAAGGATACTCTGTCCTTGTGGAAGACCAAATATGGGGGACGAACAGAGAGGGCATGAAGTTCTGACACTCTCCTAGCCGAGGTAATAGCGACAAGAAAGAGTGTCTTCCACGAAAGATACTTTAGTGAACATGAAGCAGCTGGCTCGAAAGGAGGAAGAATTAAGGATGTCAGCACTAGATTTAGGTCCCATTGTGGAGGAGGACTCCTGACAGGAGGTCTTAGGAGAAAAATTCCTTTCAGAAAAGCTTTACAAAGCTTGTGGGACATAATGTTGTGATCTGCAAACCCGATATGAAAGTTCGAGATTGCAGCCAACTGAACTTTAACCGTGGAAGATGAAGAACCCGAGTGAAAGATTTCCGCTAGAAAATCCAAAACTGCATGAACAGGGGCAGTAAAGGGATCTATGTTCCTCGATTTCGCCCAAAGGGAGAAACGCTTTCCACTTGCTAGAGTAAATCCTTCTAGTAGAGGATTTAAGGAAGCTACTATGATATCCTAACAGGGTTAGAGATCATAGGAAGCCTGGCTAAGGAAGGAAGTGGAGCAACCAAGCTGTGAGGTTGAGAGAAGGAATGGACCGATGCAGCTGACCCGATTGGTGGATCAGAAGATCTGGCACTGGGTCCAGATGCCACGGCTGCACCAAAAGATGACGATGAAGGAACGGAAACCAAATTTGTCGAGGCCAATAGGGGGCAATGAGAATCATTTTGGCTCTCAAAACGGTAGCTTTCTGGAGTACCTGTGGTATCAATGGAAAGGGAGGAAAGGCATAAAGAAGTCCCTGGGGCCAATCTTGGGTAAGAGCGTCTCTGGGGGGATGGCCCAGAAGTGGGAAGAGAGAGAAGAAGACTGGGCATTTGCTGTTTTGGGGAGTAGCAAAAAGATCGCAACATGGGCGGCCCCGCTTCTGAAAAATTTCCTCCACTATAGATTGCTTGAGAGACCACTCGTGAGGCATGAGTATAGCTCTGCTCAATCTGTCCGCTAAAATGTTGGTTTTCCCAGGGATATGCGTTGCTACCAGAAACCGATGAGAGGAGATCGCTCATTGCCAAAGTCTGAGAGCCTCTCGACACAAGGGATAGGACTTGGTTCCGCCCTGTTTGTTGATGTACCATACTACGGACATGTTGTCCGTGTGAACTGCAATCGTTCCTAAGGGAAGAAAGTCGTTGAGGGCTTGCAACGTTAAAAGCACTGCTCTCATCTCTAGGACATTTATGTGCAGGTGGTATTCGAATGGTTGCCACGTCCCATGAACCATCCTGCCCTGATAATGACCCCCCCCCACCCGATCAGGGAGGCGTCCGTAGTGACTGTAGCTACCGGGGCCGGGAAAACAAAGGGTCTGCCCTGATGGACTTGGGGAGAAGAAATCCACCAGGATAGATGGTTTTTGCAAGTTTGTGTCACCAGGATCTGGTGACGCATGGGAAGCTGTTGGTAGGACCATTGGGTGAACAACATCCATTGAAGGAGACGCATGTAAAAACTGGCCAAAGGAAGAAGAGTAATGGCAGCTGCCATGAGGCCCAATACTTTCAGGACCAGTCTGGCTTGCACCTTTTTGCTGGCAAGGATGATCCGCACATGGTTTTGGATATCTAGGATTCTCTGGCTTGTTAGGTTTGCTGACATCCGAGCAGTGTCTAAATTTGCACCTATAAAAGTAATAGATTGGCAGGGCAATAAGGAGGATTTTTCGTAGTTGACCGAAATTCCTAACTGAGTGCAGAGATTTAGGGTGTAATCTCTGGCTTGGAGAAGTTGATGCCTGGTGGTGGCTGAGAGGAGCCAGTCGTCGAGATACGGAAACACCTGGAATCCTTGACGTCTCAGGTGAGCCGTGACCACTGCCATGCATTTGGTGAACACTCTGGGGGCTGTAGTGAGACCAAAGGGCAGGGCTCTGAATTGAAAATGACTGGACCCCAGCCGAAAGCGGAGAAACCTTCTGGAGCGCCTGTGGATTTTTATGTGATAGTACGCATCCTGAAGGTCTATTGAGCACATCCAGTTGTCTTTGCCTTAAAAGGGCAAAATCGATTGAAGTGTGACCATCCGAAATCTTGTCTTTTTCACCGACTTGTTGAGTCTGCTGAGGTCCAATATTGGTCTCCAATCTCCCGCCTTTTGGGAACCAAAAGAACCTTGAGTAGATTCCGGCTCTGAATGGTCTGTTGGAACTGGCTGAATGGCCCTTTTTGTAGAAGCTTTGATACTTCTAATTTTGCAATTTCCTTAGACCGGTGGAACGCCTGGAAGGGAATTTTTGTGAGGGAAGGGACTTTCCTCGAAAGGAATCTTGTAACCCTCGGATATGATCGACTGTACCCATTTGTCTTGCGAAAGGGAAAGCCAGGCTTCTGGGTACAGCGATAATCTTCCCCCGACTGCCTCCAAGGGTGGACAGTCGGGCAACACCTCAGGGATGCTGGAAGGGCTTGTCAGAGAGGGGCTCTCTGCTGCCCTGGTTCTGCGGACCCCCTCTGCCCCTAAGGCGGCATCTATTGTTATTACCCCTCTGCCTCTAGGGGTAAACTGACCACGTGTGTCCGGCGTGACTCCCTGAGATTTTTGGAACCACATCTTTCCCCCCTTCTGTCCTTTGGGGTAAGGCCTAGAAGGGGTGGAAAAGCGGACTCCTACGGCAGAAAGAGTCTTGCCGTCTTGCTCACACCTGGTCAACGTATCCTTCACCTGAGGGCCAAACAATGTTGACCCATCAAAGGGAGAGTTTGTGAAGGACGCCTTAAAGGGGTCTGCAAAATTACAGAGCCGCATCCAGGACTGACGTCTGAGAGCCACTCCTGTCCCTGCAGCTCTACCCGCTCCATCTGCTGCATAAGAAATTAGCCGCATGGAGGAGTTGGTTATGGAGTTAAGGATTCCTAGCTGAGAAGCAATCTTTTCCTGAGCCCCTGCAGCTGAAGGATCCTGTACTACTTCACCTAATTCTTTAAGGATATCCCTTTGAAGTCTGGTGAAGTGACATAAATAATTCAGCGAACGCATGGCAAAGGTCGCTGAGGAAAACATCCGCTTACCATACCTGTCCATGGTCCTAGAATCCTTGTTAGGAGGATGGACTGGTACGGAAGGATCTGCAAGTTCCTTCTTGGTGGTGGCCGCCACCACCATGGCATCAACAGGGACACCTTTTGTAAGAAATTGTTTCTCGGAAGGGGCTGTAATAAATTTAGAAGGCCTCCTGGGAACTGGTTCCACGGAATCAGGAGATGTCCACGCCTTCCGAGCTATCACCTCCATGAGGGGGTCAAAAGGCGGAGACACCCAGGAGGTGGAGGGTCGAGATCCAAAAGCCTCTAGGTATACCCACTCATCCTCGGAGGGATTAATGGAGGGCCAGTTTCCCCTCTGTTTTAGGAGTTCTAGGATGTCTGAAAAAGAGACATCCTCAGAGGGGGATCTTGGGGACCCCTCCGACTCATCTAAGTCGGTATCTGAAGTGGTAGACTCTGGAGTCTAGGTGTTTCCTCTTACAGGTCCTCTTACGCGGAGGATCTCCTGACGGATCAGGAGAATCCTCGGAAGAGGGGATTCTTCCTAGTGGGGAAACCTGAGACGATGGATCTCTCGGTCCGGGAGCAAGAGAGTGGGAAGAGATATCTACAGGCACCATAGAGGGAGGAGCTAAGGGAATAGACTGCTGACTGAGCCCGGGGGCCAGCACCTTCCTTATCACCTCGAAGGCTCCCCTCCCAGGGAGATCTGAGAGACCCCGCTCCGAAGAAACGGGGCTCCCGGGCCCACCGAAAGGGAAGGCTCCAAGGCAGATGTCGGAGCAGAGCTCACCAAGGCTGAAGCCCCGAGGGGGAGAGCAGGGTCGGACAAGGGTCCGATGCCACTCGCCCCCTCGGAGCAGACCAGGGAAGCCCGACCACCGGATCCCTCCAAGGAAGGTCTCAAGGAGGAGATAAGAGTAGAAGCTGAAGGGGCAGAAAGGGGTGGTATCTGCCCCACAGCCACAGCAGTGACTATTCCAATAGACTCCGGCTCAGAGCTCTGGAGGAGAGTCGAAGGAGGAATTTGAAGAGGGTGTGGACTTGTAGTCGTCTGTTGAGATGGACTATGAAGCATCTGGGCTAGTGTCTGTGATTTTAACAATCTGCTTACCACTCTCTCCAAATCATGGTCTGAGAGCTTGGAAGACCTAGATGATCGGCTCCGATGGCTCCGTTCTGAAAGAAGAGGGGAGGTCAGAGCCGAAAGAATAGGCTCCAAAGAGGGAGACCTGGATCTCTTCCTCAAAGCCATCGGAGCCGATGAACCCTCGGTTCCAGACGGAGCCGACAACTTATCGGCTCCATGCCTGGACAAAGATGTGTCGGCTCCAGCCGGAGCCGACACAGGCAAGGAAATAATGGTATCGGAGCCGGCCGGCGCCGATACCGAACTCTTAGATACATGGTGGTCGGAGCCAATCGGAGCCGACACCAATGTATCAGTCAAAGTATCGGCACCGATAGCCATCGGTGCCGAAGATTTAGTCAAAATGACATCGGCTCCAGCCGGAGCCGATCTCGACTCCAAAGGAGTCGGAGCCATGGCCGGAGGCTTAGAAGCAGAAGCCTGGGCCTTGGAGGTCTTAGGGGGCTGACCTGAAGCAGACTTGGCCGGGGAGCCCTCTGGTTTAAGTAGTCCTCTTAAAATTAATTTATTTCTCCTTTCCTGCAGGACTCTCTGGCTGAAAGAGTGACAAATAGCACAGGAGTCCTGCAGGTGGCAAGGTCCCAGGCAATAGATACAAGAAGTGTGACCGTCTGTCAGAGACATCTTCTGACAGCACGAGTCACACTTCTTGAAGCCTGAGACCCTCGGTTCTTTGGACATAGTGAGAACAACACAAACACACTACTCACACAGTCCCAGATTCAGAAATATTAACTTAAAAGGTAGAAAAATAAACTCACACACACGCCCTGACAGGAAGGGATGGGAGAGGATTGAAGGCCCGACTCAGTAAAAACAACTAGGGAAACAGTAACTAGGAGCTAGAGACCCTAAAACTATCTAAAGGTGACAAATACACTAAAATATGTGAGAAAAAGAGGGATGGGGTGACTAATATTTGAACAAATTACTTACCAAGAGCTGGTAAAAGGAGTACCTCATCAGCGAAGCGGCAAACGAGATCTGGGTATTTACCGCCTTGCATCATGGGATATGGGGCTGCCTCGAGCTGGTAAAAGTGACTCTCGAGCTTAGCAAGTGTCGAGTCGGAGCCGAGGATCGGCTCCGAACCCATCCAGCAAGAATGAAGGCGAGATTGACAACTTAACATGATATAGTTTACAGATCCTCCAGTGGTTTTATGTTCTGCCATCAGGGTTTATTAGATTATTCAACTTCTGTTTTTTTTTTTTTTTTTTTTGCTTAACCAAATAAAATACGTCCCCTCAATTAACATGTGAAGCTTCAAATAAAAGACTGCCCCACCAACTTCTTATATTATTTTCAGGCATATTACAAAGCAAATTCCAGTCCCTTAACGTGTTTGGATACATGTCGACTGATCGGCTTCAGTTTCAGTGGAGAAAAATACACTGACAGCACTTTGCCAAAACTACTTTCATCAAACCTTGGACACAATTTTTAGAAGAGGGGAGGCCCCATGTGGAGGGATACCTCACACTCCCAAACTGGTAGCACAACAGGGTTGAAAGATGAAAATTCCACTATCAATAAAAGTAGTTTCAAAGAATAGCTCTCTATGTATTTTCACTCACAGAAACTACAAACTGACGACTTGACAGGAGCCCATTTGTTTCTGGTTCGGTAAGATTTTGGGGTACATATTTTATTTGCAAGAAAAATAAATTAACTGGAAACAAGTATTATAGACAAAGACTCCATCCTTTCTTCTGTTTTACTGCCTCTATCCATAACAGCAGACTACCCTTAAAACAAAAATGTGGATCACTGGGTAGTGAAGGCAAATAAATGAACATTCAACTTAAAATATGGTCATAATAATGACTTTATTTTAAGTTGAATGTTATTTTATCTGCAACCAGTGAATTTACAGTTTTTTTTTTGTTTGGGTGGGCAGCTCATACCTTTCAACTGTACAGATTTTCGCCTCATATTTTTAGCCCATTTTTCATAAAAAAAAGAAGTTATGCACTTACCATAACGTTCCATGTGAGTTGTTCATCTCGCCTTCATTCTTACACATGGGTTCAGAGCCAATCCATCGACTCAGAGTCAGCGCTTTCACAAGCTCAAGATCTTAGAGAAGCCCGAGGCCAAGTCCCTATCCCATGATGCTCTCTGTCTCACCTCAGATCTAGTTTGCTGATCCCAGCATGTAACATATATAATACATAACAGGTACACCAGCCGGAGTAAGAAGTCGTATAACAAGACCCACCAGACCACAAGTCTACTCGTTTTTCGAGAACCTGTAGGGGGAAGGCAGGTGAGAATGTAAGAATGAAGGCGAGATGAACAATTCACATGGAACGTTATGGTAAGAACATAACTTCATTATGTGAAGTTGTTCAATCTCGCCGTTCATTCTTACGCATGGGTAGCGTCCCAAGCACCCTAATCCTGGATGGCTCACGGGAGTATATTCCTAAGGACAGTGGAACAAAAGGAAGCCCTGTCCCTAGGGGCCCTGTCCACTTTGTAATGAGTGATAAAGGTATGCGGCTTACACCAAGTGGCAGCTGCACTTAGTGTCCAAGGGCAATCAAGCCGCATAAGCTGTAGTAGAAACAGCCCTAGTGGAATGCGCTTTCACGCCATGTTCTAATGGTTGGTTCACTGAAGAATATGTGAATTTTATGCAGTCAGTTAGCCATTTGGAAAGAGTAACTTTGGATACCAGTAGCCCTTTCTTATTGTCAGCATGAGAAACAATTAGATGTTCTGATTTCCTGAATTGCCTTGATCTGTCCAAATAGAATCTCAATTGCCTGTGAACATCAAGCTTATACAACATATACTTCAACTTGTTAGAATGGTTACTAAAGAAGGTTGGAAGTTCAATATGATTCAGGTTAGTCTCGGAACACACCTTTGGAAGGAAGGAAGGATTAGTCCTCAGAGGTGACACGGGATGAAACACCAAATATGGGGGTTTTATAGATAGAGAGCCTGAAGCTCGGACACACTATGTGCTGTGGTGATGGCTACCAAGAAAATTGTTTTCCAAGAGAGAAATTTTAAATGAAAAGATGATGAAAGCTCAAACGGAGGAAGAATGATCCGTGACAGCACAAAATTCAGATTCCAGGGAGTAAAAGGTTGTCTAACAGGCAATCTTAAGATGAATGGTACCTTTTAAGAAGGCCCTACATTGTCTGTGAAACATTAGGTTAGAACCTTCAGATCCGAGATGGAAATTTGAAATTGCAGCCAACTGAACTCTTATAGTGGCAGCTGCAGCACCTTCATGAAAAAGCTTAGATAGGAATTCCAGAACACTAGCAATTGGGTCAACGCAAGAGTCAATGTTATTCTGAGAGGCCCAAAAGTCAAATCGTTTCCATTTGCTGGCATACAACTTTCTAGTGGAAGCTTTATGCAAAGATACAAGAATATGCTGTACCTCAGAGGAAAAGTCTGTGACCTGGCTAGGTTGTGAATCAGCACAGCCAAGCTGTCAGTCTGAGGGAATGAAGAGAGGGATGGAAGGGCCCCTGACAAATGTGTCAGTAGATCTGGAACTGGGTCCAGAATCCAAGGTTCCTCCAGTTGATATAGTCGAAGGAAGGGAAACCAAACCTGCAGATGCCAAAATGGGGCAATTAGGATTATAATCCTTCCCAGGGCTTTGGCTTTCTGTAAGAATTTCGGAATCAGGGGAGTTGATGGAAAGGCATAAAGGAGTTCTGGGTGCCAATCGTGTATGAGCGAGTCCCTTGGGCTGTCCCCTGGTGGTGGATTTAGGGCAAAGTAGCTTCTGCACTTGGCATTCATAGGGGATGCAAACAGGTTGCAGCAAGGCCAGCCCCATCTGTGGAAAATCATCTCCGCAACCTCGTCTTTGAGGGACCACTCGTGCGGCAACAGAATGGCTCTGCTCAGTTTGTCCGCGATCACGTTGGATTTTCCCGGGATGTGCATTGCTAACAGAAAGTGCCCGGTGGATACCGCCCGCTGTCAAACTTTCAAGGCCTCTTGACATAAGGGGTAAAACTTGGCTCCCCCTTGTTTGCTGACATACCAGACCACAGACATGTTATCGGTCTGGATCGCAATCGTCACCACAGGTAGATAGTCGTGGAAGTGCTGCAATGCCAAAAGCACCGCTCTCAACTCCAGAACATTGATGTGCAACTGTGATTTTGTTTCTGACCAGGTGCCTTGGGCTGTTCTTCCCTGAAATAGCCCCCCCACACACACACCTCATCAGGGAAGTGTCCGTGGTCACCGTGGCTGACGGCGGAGGAAGAACAAATGGGTGACCTACTGTTACCTGGTGGCTGGTCAACCACCAAAGAAGATCCTTTCTGCAAGAATCTGCAATCATTATTAAGAATGACATTGGACGTTGTTGGTAAGACAATTGGGTGAAGAGCAACCATTAAAGTATTCTCATGTGCATTCGCACCAGAGGAACTGCTATGAGCGTAGCTGCCATGGTACCTAGTAGTTTCAACACTTGAGAGGCTGGTAATTTTTTCTCTCGTCAGAATGTCCAATACCTGGTTTTGAAGAGAGGCTACTCTGTCCAATGGCAATTTTATCATGGCGGTGGTGGTGTCCAAGTCTGCTCCGATAAAGGAGATATGCTGCGATGGTGACAACGCAGACTTGTCGAAATTTACAGTTATTCCTAACTGAGAGCACAGATTGAGAGTGTGATCCCTGGACAGAATTAGTTGATGCCTGGAGATGGTGGTAAGGAGCCAAATACGGAAACAATCAGAATCCTAGATGCCTCAGGTGAACCGTAACCACTGCCATGCATTTGGTAAACACTCTGGGGGCTGTTGTGAGACCAAAGGTTACTGCTCAGAATTGGTAGTGACTGGCTCCCAGCCGGAAACACAAGTGATCTCTGGATAGTCTGGACATTTTGATATGATAGTACACATCCTTGAGATCTATAGAGCACATCCAATCGCCCGTTCCTAAGAACAAAAGGATCAATTGAAGCGTGACCATCTGGAACTTCTTCTTTATGAAGGTGTTGAGTCTGCTGAAGTCCAAGATGGGCCTCCAGTCCAGTTTTCTTTGGAACTAAAAAGAATCTGGAGTAAGTTCCGGATCCTATATGGTCTGCTGGGACTGGCTGGATGACTCTTTTCCTGCAGCCCCTCAATTTCTATGGCTGCTTGATCCCTGAGACGGGGTGGAACGTCTGGAATTTTCCTTTGAACCGGTGGGGGTTCTGAGAATGGGATGATGTAAAGTCTGGTAACAATGCTTGGTACCCAAGAATCTTTTGTAATTCCTAGTGAGGTGTCTGGATACAAAGACAAGCGACCCCAGACTGCCTCCAGAGTAGGACAGTCGGGCCTCCTTTCAGGAGCGCTGGTAGGGCTTGCCAAAGTACCGATCCCTGTTGCCCTGGTTTTGCAGACCCCCTCTGCCACCGGGGTGGCGTCTTCCATTATTACCCCCTCCTCTTCCCCTGGGGGGGGGATTGACTACGTGTGTTTTGGAAAGCTCCCTGGGACTTCCGGAACCACATTTTTCCACCTTTCTGTCCTTTAGGGTATGGTGTAATAGGGGTGGAAAAACGGACTCCTACGGCAGATAGAGACTTTCCATCTTGCTCACACCTAGTGAGGGTCTCCTTGACTTTGGGCCCAAAAAGGGACGAGCCATCAAATGGGGTATTCACAAAAGAAGACTTGAAGGCCTCCGCAAAGGAGCATAAGTGCATCCAGGAATGTCTCCTAAGAGCTATTGCTGAACCCGCTACCCGACTCGAACCATCGGCTGCATAGAAAATGAGCCATATAGACGAGTTAACTATGGAATTAAGGGTATTAAGCTGGGCTGTCACCTTCTTACAGACACCTCCATCTGTCCTACCCTGCTGAGTATCTCCAAGCTCTTTTAGGAGATCTCTTTGAAGACGGGTAAAATGAGTCAAGGAGTTGAGCGATTGTATAGCAAGAGTCGCAGAACTAAAGATGAGTTTTCCATACCTGCCCATAGTCCTGGAATCTCTATTAGGAGGATAGACAGTAGAAGAGGTTTCAGACATCTCTTTCTTGGTGGCCGCCGCCACCACCACCATGGCATCAACTGGCGCTCCCTTGGTGAGGAACATTTTATCTTGGGGGGAACATAATAAATTTGTTGGGCCTCTGAGGGACAGGTTCCATAGTATCATGAGACTCCTACACCCTTCGAGCAACCAATTCCATTGGTTCATCAAAAGGTGGAGTCACCAAGGAGGTGGAAGGTCGAGACCCAAAGGCCTTTAGGAGCACCGACTCATCCTCAGTAGGGCTAATGGACTGCCAGTCACCTCTCTGCTTAAGGACTTCCAGGATATCAGCAAAGGAGATATCCTCCGAGGGGGACCGTGGGGACCCTTCTGACTCCTCTAAATCGGTCTCTGATATCAGAGACTCCTGCAGGGAGTCCAAATGCCTCCTCTTGCAAAGGTTCCTCCTGGGAACCTCAACAGTGGGGACGTCTGGTGAGGTCTCAGTAGAACATGGGTCACCCAATGGGGTTACCTGAGGCTCCGGGTCTCGGCGCTTTACAGGGACCTGCAATGTAGAGGCAGAAAGCGGCACTTTAGGGGAGGAGGAGGGACCTGTTGACATGTGAGTCTTGGAAGACATAGCCCTCCTCGTAGCATCGAAGGCTCCACTGCTCCGAACCGAAGCCGCCGATCCTGATGAAGACTGCAACCTCCCCAGCACCAAAACAGTGGGTTTCGACCCAAAGGAAGGAGCGGAGCTAATCAGTGCCGAAGCTCTGAGAGGAAGGGTAGGAACAGACACATTGGTTCGACTCTCCCCCTCCCCCCCGGAGCAGACCAGAGAGTGTCGGCTCCCAGACTCGAACAGCACTGAAGTAGTCCGGGTTGACAGAGCTGATAGCACTGGAACAGGCCTCGGCTCCGAAGGATCCACAATCATCTGGTCCCCGTCCCCTGGCTCCAAAGGTTCGACTCGGCTCTGAGAGGTAGTCACAGCAGGTGCAATGGTCTTCGGCTCCGAAACCGGTTGGGTCGAAGCTGATAATAATTTGGCCAGTGACGGGTTCTCGAGTAATTTGGCCAGTGACGGGTTCTCGAGAAGCCTCTGCACCATTTGGTCCACATCGGAGAGAGTTCTTGAAGAACGAGTCGAAAGTACCGAAGAAGCCACCGATTGCAGAATGGGTGACCTCAAAGTTAAGGAAGACCGGCTCCGAAACAATGGTTCGGTGCATGGCTCCAAAGACCGTGTAGCCGGCGACCACACCTTAACAGCAAAGCTCGGAGCCGATGACTTGGCTCTGACGAAGCTTTAGAGGACTTCGACCTCTTCGACGACTTGGAAGCCTGGTTAGCCTTGTCCAAGGACTCCTGGAATTCTGGTTTCAGCAAACCTCTGTCCACCAGTTTTCTCCAGCACTCCAGTAACACCCTGCTACTAAAAGAGTGGCAAATGGAGCAATCCTCCTGCAGATGGACTGGCCCCAAACAATAAACACAATCAACATCTTTTGTCTGCACTTAGGGCACTTTTTAAATCCTAACTTTTGTTTTTCCCTCTGATCAGCCATAATAACAATAAAAGTTATGCACCAATCAGAAGCAATCCATAAAAACTATTTAAACCACACTAGTAGGTAACCGTTATAAACACAGCACACACACAGCAAACTACCGAATCTAAGAACTAGCAAGCCATATAAATGTATTATATATATATATATATATATATATATACACATATATATAGATATATATGTGTGTGTGTATATATGTATATATGTATATATGTATATGTATATGTATATATGTATTTATACATACATATATGTATAAATATATATATATCTAACATTAACTACAAATTTCTAACATTAAAGGTATTTAATACCAAAAACTACCAAGGATAGGGAACGCACTGGTTGAAACTAAGGCATGGCCAAAAGGCCTAATAGCAGCCGCTCTTAAAAAGATGAAAAATTCATCAGAAGGAAAGGCATGGAAAAAGCCTGAACTAAAACTATGGCTAACTAGCCCAAAAACACACACTAGTTAGAGAAAAAGGACAAACTCTTTGATCTAAAGATAATAATAAGAAGAAGAATACTGGCTCGAGCTCTCTATCGACCTCCGATCTGTTGCAGTGGCAAACTAGATCTGAGGTGAGACAGAGCATCATGGGATAGGGACTTGGCCTCGAGCTACTCTAAGATCTTGAGCTTGTGAAAGCTGCCGACTCGTATACGATCCCATGTGTGAGAATGAACGGTGAGATTAAACAACTTTACATCTGTGGTCTTCTGGCCAATTAGTGGTACATCATTAAGGACTGATGTTCAAAAATAATGACAGACATTTGAGTTTCAGACTTCATATCTTTCAGAAAATTCAGCTAATGCAAAACCTGTTATTCTATCAACTTTCTACGTTTATAAGAGCAATATTTAAAAATTGTCCCACATTTACTTATGGCTTTATCCATATTTTATGCTCTAAGAGGTTGAAAGGTATGCGGCTCATTAAACTAGCATAATGGGGAGCAAAACAAAGTTAACCATTTAGAATAACTCTGGATCCTTGTTGTCCCACTCTATCCTCTTCAACTTAAGGGTTATCCACCATTGCAGCAGATTTGAGCTAGAAGCTTCTCCACTACAAAACTTTCTATAGAGTTTGAGCTATCTCCCATAATGCACCTGCATCTTCACTGTCCATCAGATCAAGTTTGCCCCATTAGAAGCATAAAACAGAGACAAATGGGCTAAGGAAGGACTAGATAATATGTTTTGGACTTAGGTCTATCAGGTTTATCCAGAGGTAAGAAAGTGACAATTTGGAGGGAGACAGAATAGGACACTGAGAATGGCAGACTCAAAGAAATATCTGGTTCTTGATATTATATCCAGTTTGTAGTGCTTGATGAAGGTATGCATTGCTGTCTAGGTTGCTATAGCATAAATATCTACAGAGAAATTTATGAAGGCCATGGAAGTAGCAACCGACTGTGAAGAAGGGGCCTTAAGTCTTGAGTCAAGATATTTGTTATTAACAGAACAGATGTGAGCTACTTTGGAAACCTTGGAGCCTAACTAGGAAACTGAAAAAGGAGACAGAGCTTAGTATCTTTACGGAATTCTTTGGTATGGTGCAGGTAAAAAACAAAGCTGCATCCAATGTGTGAAGTTCAAAATTCTCCTTTGTTGGTATGATTAGTAATGAAGACTGGAAGGTGAATATTCTGGTTAAAAGCTAACTTAGAGGTGACCTTGAATATAAAGGAAGGATTAAGCCTCAGTGAGACTCAATCTTTATGGAAAATTAGATATGGGGAGTTGCAGGAAACAGGGTGCAGTTCTGATATCCTTCTTGCTGAAAAAGAAACTAGCCTTTCTGTGACAAAGTTTTTAAACTGTAGAAAGAGGCAGGGTCATAGGGAGGTACGGTAAGGGCCTGTAATATCAAATTCAAATCACGCAGAAGAGTAGGATCTTTGCTGGGGGAATCTAAAAAGAAAAGTTTCTTTTAAAAAGGCTCTACAAGCCTTCTGGGAGGTTACAGAAGTAAAGTTAAACTCTTGGTAAAAATTAACTGGAGCAAGAAACAAACAGTGCTGCCAGAAACTAGAGGAATAGAGGCCAAAACAGAGTCTGGTCCTTGATGTAATGCCCAAAGAGACAACCTTTTCCATTTACCCTTAATTTTTCTAATGGTATCTTTCTGTCAAGCCAACAGGATATGAATGATCCTTTCATAAAAGGATGAGTCAACTGCTAAAATTAGAAGAGAAGAAACTATGCAGTTAGTTTCATGAAGTCTATGTCCAGGTGAGGCTTGTTGGATGAGTGTGAGGAAGGATTTGGCTGGGGAGTCAGGGCGGTTTCTTGAGGTGAGTTCAAGGCATGGGGAACCAAGTCTGCCTGGATCAAAGTGGGATCGTGAAGATGACACAGGCCTTGTACAGAGAAACATTTTGCAAGAACTTCATCATGAGAAGAAAGAGCAGGTAAGCAATAAAGAAGATTAGATGGCCAATGATGGACAAGAGCATCCCTGTGTGTCTATCCTTGAGGAAAGATGTGGAGAAAGGAGCTGCTGCACTTGGCACTTGTCATAGAGACATGCAGACTGCAGCAAGTCTAGCCCCAACAGCAGAAAATGATCTGTGCTACTCCTGGACCAAATGACTACTCATGAGCCATCAAAATGCAATGGCTGCATGGCTGGCCTTATGCATGGGCCAACTGAGCAGCTGCTTGGGAAGGTCATGCTTCTCGTGTGCTCTTTCAATACTTATTTATTTTATTTTTTACAGCAATGGAATACATAGGTTTTGTGCTGTACAAATAAACAAGGACCACATGCTAACCCAAAACATGCTCATGGTGTGATGGGCAACCCATGGGGGAAGTGCTCCACCTGACTTGACCATTCAAGTCATGTCAAAATGTTGGGTGGTTAGAGAGGAGACCTCACACAACATTCAAATGGACACATGAAGCCACTGCCCTCAGCCACATTTTTCAATGTGATGCATTTTTTGACAAAAAAGAAGCTTGAATTTTGCATGTCTTGCTTTAATGACTAACTGCAATCTTCAGCCACTTACCAAAACATCAAACATTTTATTAGGGACAGGTTCAAAATATGAACCAAAATCAAGGACATTCTGCAGAATTCTGGAGACTTGAGAGAATAAGAGGAATGATGAGATGTGAAGACACAAGTGAGGCCATAGATATTTTCTTATGGTAGTGATCAACCACATATTTTCAGCAATATTTCAGGCTTTGTGGTTCGGGTGGCGCACCTTTGAATATGTTAATGTGGGGTAACTTGCTTGTCTGGAGCATTTTGGGTGAAATACCATTATATAGCCATCAGATGTTGTGACAACTGCTGCACAGGGGTTGGGATTTGCTCAGTTTAAGCAGTCAGTATCTGGGTTTCAGAACTAGTATGCAATTGTGAGAAGTAGTATGGACTAACTAACTTGACAACTGATATGCAATGGGAGAGCAAGTATAACTGCTGGGGCTGCCTATGAAGGAAACAGGTTAGACACTTGCTGTTTGCTTGTTATTTTAGCTTTACAAGTCTAGTATGAATTGTGTGAAGTAACTTGGAACATTTTAAATTACTGGTAACTGTTTGTTTTAACAAAGTAGAAATGCACTATGTGGCCATCATCTTATCCCAATCCAATGTCTGAACTGTATATAGAAATGACTAACTGCCTGATGGGGGATTGTCTGGATGACAGTAACTGACCCTCTTGTCACTTGCTTTAACAGTCATTTCTCAAACTTACTAAATAAAATAAAATAAAAAATTAGGAAAAGAAAAGGCATGCAGAGCTTTTTTTTTGGGGGGGGGGTGCTGTTAGCCATCACATACCAGGGCTTTGTAAATATATCTTGACACTAATATTTATCCTCAGCCCTGAACCCTACCTAGTTCAAAACCAGTATAAAAACAAGACTGCAACTGCTTATGTGAGGAGACAGGGATGCTGTCATTATTTGTTTAACTTTCCTCCCAAATCTCAAAGGTCACTCTTTTGTGATGGGCTGGGGACTGTGAGGTCATTATTTCTTTAACTTTGCTCACAAACTTCAGAGGAGTGAACAAAGGGCCACTAAGCTTGTACAGGAGTAGTTGTAAACATTACTGTAGTTACATTTCCTCTCACTTCCTCACAATCAAACATCAGATGCACATACATGCAGTTAGTTATCTTTTGGGGGAGGGTAAAGAAATATGCTGTTGATCTATGTCTGACAGCAAATACTTCCTATTTACTTTTCTTTTTCAGTTTTTTTTCCAAGTCTGATTTCAGAGGGGTGCACCAAAGGTTGCTGTATTTTGTGGGTAGGAGTGTGGGGACACACTGTAAAAACATATGATACCAACAAATTGCAATATATAACTGTGGCCATTTGCCCTTTACATTTCATCCAAATTTAACACCACAGAGAGAGAGAGAGAGAGACAGAAAGTGACTACCTTTTTAAGGGTTGGATAGGGAGGGTATGTACTATTTTCAGAATGTCTCTTCTGTTTACAGTCCAGTTACTTAGTGAACTCTAGGTACAACGCCTTTGATACACCTCATTTGTTCCTTGAAATAAAAAAGGCATACTTTTTTCCCCTTAGGCATGATTTTTGTTCAGACCATTACTGGATGAAAAGATTGGGGGAAAAAACTTCTAAAACACACCTGAGAGTATCTATAATCCCATGGCTTCTCGGTGCCCAGTAGCCCCTAGACCCCCCAGTATAACTTAGTTATTACAGTGCAGTCCTGATCTGTTAAAGGTGTGTTGAAAATATATAGGAAAAACAATTATAAGGAAAAGACTGAATTTCATTCCTTGATCAGGATTTTTGTTCAGGCATCAATGGAATAAAAAGGTGGTTTAAAAAATGTAAAAATGCATCTCAAAGCATCCAGAACTCCCAAATCTTCTAGGGGCACTGTGGCTCCATATCCCAGGCTTAATACAGTTATTTCCATCACAATTATAGCACATTCATCAGTTAGGGCATGTTGAATGGATTCAGCAGAAAGAAATTGCAGAGCAAAGACTGAAATCCTTCTCTTAATCATGATTTATGTTCAGGCCATCATCTGATGTAAAGCTTGTTGAACACTGGCTTATTGCACTTGTTTCTTTCACAGTTATCAGAATGACCTCTTGCATACTTAAAATTAAATGCAGGAATAAAACTGAAAAGTAAGACAACTGTGAAAAAAAAGAAAAATGAATCTGAATGGTGCGAGTAAGCCAGGATGGGGGGTTGCCTGGTGATGTCTATGTGAGGGAAGTTGGCAGGGTGGGTGGGGACATCATACAGCCCTTTCACCTAGGGCGCCAGATCACCTAAGACCAGCTGTGAATGGCTGAGCCTGTTCACTAAAAGGTTGGCTTCACCTGGACACATAACCCACTGCCACATTCTCATGGCCTCTTGGCAGAGTGGGTATGGTTGGGTTCCATCTTGCTTGTATATGTATCACACTATAGAGGTGCTGTCTGGATCAAGATCACATCCTCAGAAAGGAAGTCCTATACGGCCTGCAACACTAGAAGGATAGCCCTAATTTCCAAGCCACTGATGTCAAAATGGGCTTCGTATTGTGTCAATGTCCCTTAGACTGTTCTTGCCTCAGTGACACTCCCCTCCAAGAGAGGAGGTGTCCACAGTGACTGATGGAAGAGGCAAAATTAACGAACAGCCTTCTGGGACTGACAGTGGCTATGGCTATATCTGCCAATCTAGTCTGCAAACCAAAGAGAGACATATGGGGAAACAGAAGGGGAAACGGCTGAGAACACTGTACACTGAGTGGCCACTGGAGTACTCTCATAATATCTGGCATGAGGGACTGCAGTTTTGGAAGCTGCCATCATGCCTAATACCTGATGCACCACAGAAGCTGGGGAAGAGATCATCTGAAAAAGTTTGGATATGATGGACCTGAGGGACAGAAGTCTGTCAGTTGGTAATTTTGTAATTTTTTAGGCTGCATTTAGCTGGCAGCTAATGAAACCTGCAGTTTCAGAAGGTTCCAATTTGGACTTTTTAAGATTTACTGAAATGCCAAATGACAGACAAAAACAAAACAAACAGTTTGTTGCTGAGATAAGGGATTCTCTTACGAGGTATTCAGAAGCTGATCGTCTAAGTATAGAAATGCTCGGAATCTCTTCAGTCTGTGACTACTGTTATGCACTTGATGAAAACTGGGGGGATGGGACTGTGGTGAGAACGAAGTGCAGGGATTGGAACTGACACTGATGGACTCTGAGTCATAAGTGGAGATGCCTTCTGGATGGCTCTGCAATTTTTTGGGGAGGAAAGTATCCTGAAGGTCCATCACAGTGCATCCACTAGCCTGTCTGTAGATATGGGAGTATTACTGCACCTTGACTATCCAAATTATTTTTCTTTTCTGACATGGGCCTAGGCTGCACAAATCTGAAATGGGACAGAAATCATTTGAGTTATTTGGGAGTAAAAAGAAGCTGGAACAGACGCAGGACCATTTCTGGCCTGGTGGGACTTATTGGGTGGCTCTTTTCTAAAAGAGTTGTGAAATGTCCTGAACTGCTAATCTCTTTTGTTAGGATGGCACATCTTAACGGTAAAAATGACTATCTAGAAATTATGAGAGAAATGGTTTAGTCTCTGAGTATTATGCTCTTCACCCAGTTATCCTGCATGATGGCTAGCCAAAAATCCAGGTGACAAGGTAGATGAACCATGACTGCTTCCAGAATTGAGCAGTTGGGCAAGTCCATGGAGGAGCTGGGGAGGTTTGCCAGAGAATGGACTCAAACCCCTTATTCTCTATCAACTCTGCCTCTATGGCTGTGTCCGCTGAAGGGTACCCTATGCCATGGCGGGCTCAGACAGGAAAGGAAGGGATATGATGCATTTATTTTAAACCAGAGCAATTTATTATCCATCTGGTTCATAGAAAAGGACCTCTGAGGGGTCTCAAAGTAGACTATGATGGCACACAATGTCTTCACTTCTTAATCACATTTCAGTAATTGCTCTCGGATGTAAATGCTAAAATCTCATCATAAGGGTCATTTACAAAGCTCATAATGAAGTTGCCCAAAAGATTGCAGAGATGCAACCAGGTGTGATAGACCACTATGCCAGTGCCTGCAGCTCTAACTGTTAAGTCTGCTGTGTTGTGCAGCAGTTTCAGGAAGAGGTTGGTAATAGACAACACGGTCGACGCTAGTGACTCCAGCGGTTTCCTAGTTTCTAGAGTAAGAGGCTGTCTCAGAGAATCAAGTGCTTGTTCTGCCAAATCTCTCCGGAATCTCATCATATAGGTAATGTAGTTCAATGTTCAAAAGGAAAAAAAAAGTGTCTGATGAGTAGACATGCTTCCACATCTGGTCCATCTTTCTCGAGCCCCTCACAGGGAGCATCACAAAAGGAAATATTGCCAGCCCAGCTATCTGGAATTTTGTAAATAACTATATGTCATTTGTGAATATTAATATGATGCATATAGAAGTGTGACAGAAGGAGATACTGCCAGTACACTATCTGGAACCTTCTGAAACTGCAGGCTTCATTAGTTATGTCATTTGTGAATATCAGCAGGATGCAATTGCTTGTGTTACCACTATATTAGAACTGTATGTTGTCTGCATATCAAGCTGCTGGTACAGAAGTGTGTGTGTGTAAAGTACTGAGCTTAAGGATGTGTCCACGGTGTACCCTACTAGGAAAGAACAGAAATGTATATAAACTACTGTACCTGTGTATAAATGTATATGTTTTCACAGTGGGAACTAGAACATAGTTAATTTGCAAAACTTCAAGAAAATAGATGAAATTAAATTATTTTAGAATTGTGCTATAAATGCTAGTTTCAATGCAGCAAGGAGACAGGATGTCTAGAACTAGGGAGCCTTCTGCATTGAATATAAGTGTTTTATTGTTTTATATCTTCTAGCAGCTGCAAACATCGGAAGGTTATGTATTTGCACATGGAGATGCTAGATGCTGCATAAGTGGGGGTTGTTTGTGAGCCTAGGCACTGAAGTCAGGTGACAAAAAGTGATGTCATGCTGCAAGTATCCCAGCAGCAATACTTGAGATATTAATTTAAGACGTCTCTGGGGAGGGGCATTTTCTATTTGTCTTTGACCTGACAACATCCACTCACCACTTCTGCACTTGCTTTGCTGTAACTAAGTTAACTAGGGTGTAGTAATTTCTCTTAGATTCAGTTAAGAACATAGAAAAAATTAGCTTGGAAGTTTTCTGTATTTATTTGAGACTGTCCTGCAATGTTGTTTTAAATACTTCCTGTGATTTTGAACTCTAATGTCACTGTGAATACATGTTCAGTGTTGTCTTGTTATTTTATTATTTACTACTAAATATACTCCGACCTTACAATTGTGGCTGGTCTGTTTCGATATATTTAAGCTCTTAGAGTACTTACATATCTATCTGGTGACACTATACATGCCACTCCTAATAGCCTGGCTTTTGGTCAAACTACCATTTGGGTTAATAGTAACATTACACAGTAAGACTGGACACCCTTCGGTAAGGGCCTTAAAGTAGCTGATAAGTAGTGGCTAGTAGCAGTGGAAACCACCTTACAGTCTGGGCAAAGGGGGTATAGCTAGTAAACCTGTGCCAACCTTTCCCAGTTGTGTGTGTGTGTGTGTGCATGCATATAAATCAAACCTCAAAGTGCGCGCGTGTGTGTGTGTGTGTGTGTGTGTGTGTGTGTGTGTGTGTGTGTGTGTGTGTGTGTGTGTGTGTGTGTGTATCAGCTACTTGGGCAGGGAGACGAAGCACTGGCTGGACAGAGAGGGTGCTGGAGGTCTTGGTTTGGCCACTCAGCTGACATCTCAACCCGATAGCTGTTTCAGTGGGGAATGTTAAGGATGTGGAGAAAGAAGAAACCAGCCTTAGCCTGACTGTGGTCTCTGCGTGCTCTTAAGGGAAACTGCACTTTATTGTGTGTGCGCTTGACATCCTCCCAGTGTGTATGTCCCCCCACTGTTACCAGTGGCGAGGATTGAGACTCCTAGACTACTGGGCCAGTGCAGGGGCATTACAGGGAGGATGGACCATGAAGTTTTTCTTGGAAAGTTCTTTCCTTTGGCAACTGCCACAATAACAGAATCAACAAGAGGACTGGATTCCTGATCCAGTGAAGTCTGCACTTGGGTAGGTGCAAAATTTTGTCAGGTTTAAGGGTATGGGATACCACCACAATGGGCTCCTGCCATGCACTATCTACCACCAGATCAATTATCTGGTGAGCAGAAGGAACTATCCAGGAAGTAGTGGGAACAGACCTAAAAGTTTGGGCAGCACCTTAATTCAGAGAAGGTGGTCAGCTGCCATATACTTCTCTGAAGCATCAATTCTTGCATCTCCCAGAAATCTGGGCTCTTCGGGGGGAGCCCTCCACTTCACTGAGGTCTGTGTCTATGTTGAAATATTCTGCAAGGGAATTGATACCATTTCGTCTTGCATATGCACTTTACAGGAACTCTGGGTGGGGGAGTAATCTTTCAAAGACCCAAAAGTGTCTTGAAGCCCTTGTTAAAGGGTGGGTTAGAAGAATCAGGAAATGGTCTGTCCACTTGTACCTACAATGAGGGTTCAATGACTCAGATAAGCCAGTGTCCAGGAAATGAGCCAAGACACTGTGTGTATACACTTCCTGCAAAGAATGGGTGATCCTCTGAAAACCTCAACCCAATGGCAGCAGGGACATTTAGTTAGCACTATCTCCAACCTTAAAGAAAATAAAGCAGACAATCCCGACATGGGCAGACTGGTCAGCTCCAGTACTAAGATCAGCACTGGCGCTTAGAAAGCACCAAGAATGATGCTATACAAGTCAGCACCCAAAATGACACAGAACTCAGTGTTAAGGTTTCGGAGCCAAAACACACAGCCCAGAAATAATAGAGGACAAATACACTGGATGCAAATTTGAAACCTATGGATCAGATCCAACTGATGCCAACAAATTATGTGCAGGGATGGTCAATGGCTTCAAAAGTAATGGCATCAAAACGTGCTGGGGAAAAAAATAGTAGTGACTGGAGTTGGTGGGCCAACCCACCAATATTCTCAGATCTCCCCCTCCAACAGACACACACACAGACACACTCATTCAAATCTTCCAAGAAAAAGTTCTCAAGATGCCAAGACCAAGAACACCACATCTATGGGACCAGATAACATACCTTACTGCCTAATGGTCAGTCCGAATCGTGACTCGTCTGATCTCCTACAGAAGCTACTCAATATCAGCATCAAAACAGTTTTCTTACTGGATGAATAGAGCTGCAACAGTCATTCCCTTGTAAAAAGTTGGGCTTCAAAAGACCCAGGTAATTATAATCTCATAAGCCTGACCAGTCTCCTCTGTAGGGCTATGGAAATGATCATTATGGAGTTAATATAAAAGGATATAGGCAACCTACAAATTCTCGACCCAATCCAATTTGGATTCATCAAGGGCAGCACCTGCCTATTTAACCTGGATGACTTATTGGAAAAAGTTACTGAAGCAATGGATGAGGGCAAAACTGCACATTCCACATCTAGACCTTGCAAAGGTGTCTGACATCATCTCACACTGGGATTGTAACAAACTGGCTTATAAACGGAACATAATGGATAGATTGGTTGTCTCTACCTCCCTCAAAATGTACCTCAGGGTTCAGTCCCTGGGCCATTCCTCTTTTGCATTTACTTGGAGATTATAGCTAAAGTTAAGGGTTTGGGGCTAAGTTTACATATGATTGCAAACTTGGTGGCATCATAAACTCCCCAGAGGATATCAAAATCTTCCAAGAAGGACTTTCCTAAACAAATAGCTGGTGCAAAAACCATGGACTAAAACTAAATGCCAAGAGGTATACAATCATATATTTTGACGATCATTATTCCCCTGCAACTATCAAGTTGACAACACCCCCCTAAAAATTGTGTTATGTTGTTAGAGACCTGGGTATCTATGCTGACAATTTACTGTCCCGATATAGCCAAAGAAAGAGTGACAGAACACTTTAGGCAGCAAATGAGACCTGAGATAGTGAGGTGGAGTTCAGGGAATTATGGGTAGGGGAGGAGTCACAGCCCAGGAATTGAAGAGCTACAGGTCTGGTGCTGACGTTGGATCCGACAACTAATAAATGAACTGGACGAAAATAGACAATACTGAATCTGCAGATAAAACATTCCTCATACTTTTGCAATTAGTCAGAACAAACACTGGATCCTGACAATTCAAAATTCTAAAAATCAAAGTCGCAGAAGTATACACTTTTTACCTCATACCTATCAATATTTTCCTGTCTTTATCAGGAAGACTAGGACTGGAATTAACTAGGTGATTAGCAGTAGTGGGATCAACTAAAGCGATAGATGCTGGGTCAGATTTGGGAATAGTGTATAAAAAATTAAAAGACTGAGGAACTTCATAGATCCTATCTGCCTTTTAGGGCAACTGTCTATTAAAAAACTGGAAGCAGTAATACACACATCCTCTAAGGCAGACAGAACAGGAGGAATGGGCACAGGAATAACAGAAATCTCAGTGTTCCCTCACTGAAAACACTGGCACATTCTACCAAGAGTCTCAGACACCCCCCATAGGGAGAATCAGTAACTGAGCTCTCCTCAGTCTAAATCATAAATCTGAGAAAAAAACCTGCACTCGTCCTTGCATCTTCCTGTTCAGATTCGGGATCTTGATTCTCTTTAGGAAAAAAAGACTCCCTCTTTCTTTCACTAGAAACTACTTTACAAGAAGGATCAATAGCCTAAATTAAGCCCTAAGCAAAACCCAGTAAACTACTCCAATCCAAAGAAATGTGAGGAGGAGCAGATACACGTTTGGTTTTCTGTTTCGTTTTGAGAGGAAACATGGAGTCAGCCATGTTACTAATGGCAGCAGCTACTTCCCCAAGGATAGACATAACATTCTGACACAACAGGGAAACCTCTCCTGTTCCCTCTACCAGGAATGGCAAGAGTGGCTCTCCCTTGCCCACTGAGGTGACTCCAAAAGGCATACAGGATGTGGCTAATTCATGGTCCACAGTGGCTGCAGGTGCTGCACCAGATGCATCCGAGTTAAAAGATGAGTGGTCTGAGGTACAACAAATGGTTGCAGTTGAGTCACCCAAATGGCTAACCTCCTTTGATGTCGAAGGCCGTTTGCTTAACCTTTTCTTTTTGTGGCTGGAAGAAGGGCTAGACGTGGAACAGTTAGTCTTTTTCATGGTCACACTGAAAATTGCACCTCTTTCCCAGGTAAGAAAAGCACCAAATGCCAGTAAATACTACCACTCTACAAGTTACTTTCTTGACAGAAAAACACATTAAAAATCACTTTAAAATAATACCATGCCAACCCCACAAAAGTAAAACATAAACAATTTCTCCACAGAAAAATGTTTTCAGTTATTTTACACCACTTTTAAATTGACTGGAAAAACAAGCACTCCATTTAAAAGTACGTTACAGCCTCATGACAATCCAGTAAAACACAATGTTCCTAAACTTAAAACAACCTTCCTGAAGAGGAAAGTGATAAAAACAGAAAAAAAAAAAAAAAAAAATGGACCCCCCCCCTCCCCCAAAGGAAAGTTATCTGCCCAGCACAAAACCAGACTGATCCTCAAAAGCCTCAAAGAAGGATAATTTTCAGTGGCAGTAAACCTCTTTTAGTCAGCTGAGCTTGAACTGCCTGACAGTTTCACTGTGTGGAAGGTGCCCTGAAACTGGATGGCTGTTATATCCTTAGCAGTATATAACCCATACAGCTAAGGCTACTGCAGCAGTGATCAATAAGATGAACATTTTTGCAATACAGTCTGAGAAGAATACAAGCCTTGCACCTTTACCCTCATATGAATTTATCTTCAAAGGAACTCTAACAGATCTTGTGACAGAAAGCAACCAGGAAGTAGAGAGAAAAAAATACTGAAATGCTTAACAGCCTTTGGGGTTGCAGGTTGGTATATGGCATAGTGGTCGAAGTGTTTACTTCACAGATATAAGGTACGGTGTTTGATTCTCACCTCTGAGGGGAATTTGGCTAGGCTTAAAATTAGCCCTCAAGGATAGCTAGGCTAGTACATTCCTATGAACCTATGAATGACCCAGTCCTCCTTGAACTCTTAAGTTGGGTGGGATTGGCATAATGGTTAAGGTCTTTACCACAAAGACAAGGTAGAGGGATCAATTCTGACCTCGAGTTATTGACTAGGCTTAAAATGGCCCTTCAGAGCAGTTAGACTAGTATTTTCCTATGAGCCTATACAAGAAGTCCCCACTGGTGTAGTTCCACTGTATCAAGACGGTGAGGAATAACACCTAGATGTGTAGTGCGACCCAGACACATTAGTTCAGAGTTCTTACAGAACCATAAGTCTTCTCTAGGGAGTAAAGTAACATGTCTAAAATGATTAGAAACTAGAATCTAGAACTTCTCCAAAGACAGACAGGAAGGAAGATTTTAAAACTGGATGATGAGAAGGATCTTCTATGATGTCCGATACATTCTGGAATATAAATATTTGAAAACCTGGCACTGGTCAAATGACTACTAGACTCCGTGGGCAATGCAGAAGAACTAGAGGTAAAAACTGCCTACTTTTGAAGTTGGGGGATCCCTTAAAAGGAATTTTTTTTTATTATTCTTACATGAAGTGCCACCTATTATCCAACCTTTGCAAAAATGTAATGAACAGCTACCAAAGAAGAACTAACAAAAACAAGTGATGGGACAGGATTAAGAAATACAGGCCTGGAAAATGAAGGCATGAAAGCCTAGCCATCTTGAAGTTGTACTGTACCTTAAATGGGAAGTTTCTGGATTCCTTCTGTGCTAACATCTGTGGTTAATTCATAGGCATGTGAGGGGACAGATAACATACCCAGTGTGTTGCCTATTCAAATAAAATAGAAGCAAGGAACTAGATTCATCCTCTGCATAATTAAACCCATCTAACAGCTACTAGATACATATAAGAAAAACTGTCCATCAACCTCCCACTCCAAGATGAAGGGTAAGGCTTGGAAGGTAACAGAAGTCCATTACCTATGTGTTTCATGGAGACTGGAGACTGTGAATCAAATATACCTCCTCTAAAGGTGGATGTGAGGATTTTAATTCCCCCATATTACAGACCTGGTGAAAAGAATCCATGGGGATAGACTCATAGTTGGTTTAAATCAGATTGATCTGAAAAAAAACTTACTTAATAGATATCATCTATGACCAACCAGAAGAGGAACACAAGCTCCTTGAAAAGGACTCTTTCTCCAGATGCATCCAGTACATTCCCAAGAAATTCCATATCCTAGTAAAGATGGTTCTGCCATGTCTAGAATTGGATGTGACTGACCCTCAGTTCATGGTGGCCAGAAGAACTATACCACAGGAAACCAGAAAAGTGAATGAGCAGTCTGAGGAACAACAAATGGTGACTTCAGGTGCACCCACTAATGGTTAAAGCACATATTTAGACTTCATAGATAGCAAGGGCTCCAAGTATTTTTTTTTCAGGAACTGCGACGTCAGACCAGCAGCAACTGGGTAAATATCCCCACTGCAACAGAAATGGATATATCAGATAAAGAGATCATGGAGGTGCACTAGTCAGAATGTAAGTTGTCTAAAGTTTACACAGACATGCAGTATACTAAATCCTGTCAGGGAATCCTTCAATATTAAAATGACTCTGACAGAAATAAATTGCAGGTAAGGTGTCAGTGTGTGACTACACAAGCAGTACATAAAACTGTGTGAATCCCTTTTAAATCAGTTTAGGGTGACAGTAAAAATGACAGGCAAGTTGACATCTAATGAACGCCAGCAGTACATATCCCATAAATACACACAAATGTTACAATAAATCATGCTAAAACTACATGTTTTTGCCTGACAGGTTTAATAGTAGGGAATCAGTAATTATGTGCATCCTAACCAAATATAGCCTGAAAATGCAGAAGAAATCCATTAAATACTCATCTGCAACGCCAACAAATAAAATCAGGTTAACAGCAAGAATGGTAGGTAAGTTGTCACATTGTAAACACAAGAAGTACATATACGAGCCATACCACATAGAGTGCCAGATCCCTTCAGATGTAAAAAAAAAATGTCACCTGATAGGAATAATGGCAGGTAAGTTGCCACAGAACGCCCACTTAACACACATACCCTGTAATGTACAAATGGTACATTTAAATTTTGTCAACAAAAAGTTAAAATTATAAGTTTTATAAGTTAAAATTTGGTTGACATTACATTCTGAACACAAGCAGTACTTACCCCCTAAGTGTAGGAGCCACACCACAAATAATGTCAGATCTCTTTAGACATAAAAATTTTACCTGACAGAAATGGTCACAGGATCATAGGAGATTACTAGGCTATCGACCTAGAGGTCATTTTAAGCTTAGCCATTTCATCCCAATGTAATACCTTAGAAATGCTGATCAATACCCAAGATTGCATTTAGTGATGACTGCCTATATCCAGAAGGGTTGTGGGTGCTATCCCTGGTAAAAATTTATGGTCCCCCATCCACTCGTCCAGGTTCCTCTTGAGCAGTGTCATAGAGGTGCTCTGTTTCACATGAATTGGTAGCCTGTTCCAAAGATGTGGCAGTCGCTGGGAGATAAATCTGTCCCTTCAGCATGTCCTATTCAAGTTGCAGGCCATATTTAGGTCCCTGGAATGGGTAGCCTTAGTCCCATTTAATTTAAGAATATGCAGCAAGTTCATGAGATTTGGGTCTTGGTTTGCTCTGTAGGCCAGGCATAAGTCTCCCCTAAGAAGTCTAACAGGGACTTTAGTTGGTCTGTTTAAGGCAAATGCTGGAGCCCCTTGATCTTTCTTAGAAACCTCTGATGTCTCCCAAACTGCTGCAGGTGCTTACTATGGTACATGCCAAACAGAGGTTTACACACAATTATGGGCCAGATAAGTGCAGGGTATACTGCGGTTATAGCTTTGTTTGCTCTCGATGCAATGCCTTTACTAATTAAGTGTGCTAAGTAGAAAATTTTCCTTACTATGATGGTTGAAGTTAAGGTCGCAGTCTCAACTTGTGATCCCAGGACCCTTACCACTTCATGGGTATTTAGGGTATTGTTGTTGATTTGATAGTGTGAAGGGACACTGTCTGTTCCAAAGGGAATGATGATGCATTTCTTTGCATTCAGTTTGTTACAGTAACTAATACACCAGTTGCTGGTCTGTGTGAGACCGTCCTGGAGTATACTGACATAATATGGGGATTCAATGACTGCACCTAGTTTGCAGTCATGTGCAAACTTGGTCAGCAACAAACCTTTAGTTATGACATGAACTTCTGAGAGGTATATACCAAACAGTAGGGGGCCCAGCACTGATCCTTGTGGCACCCTACTGGTAACATGTCTGCTGGTTGATGTGGAGACACCTAATTTGATAGTGTGTGCCCGGTTTGTAAGCCAGTTGGCAACCCATCTTAAACAAAGGAATTTCCATTAAGTTTTCCAAATTTTTCGGTAATGCCTGAATGTGGGATTGTGTCGAACGCCTTTGCTAAGTCGAGGTATGCTGCGTGCACAGATTTGCCCTTGTCAATGGGCTGGGTCACATTTTCAAAGAAATCGACCAGATTTAAGGATATACTGTTTGGAGGTCACCTATGTCTTTATTGATGAGATCTATAATGATACGTTCCATGGCCTTACAGATGAGGCTGGTTAGACTTATGGGTCTGCAATTCTCAGGGTCTACTGCTAGGCCAACTTTGTGGAGAGGAATAACTGATGCTGTTCTCCATTCCACAGGAATAAAGCCTGTGGTTACTCTATGATGGAAAACTGTACTTAGTGGTGATGCTAGGTCATGTTTTAGCCTGTTAGAAGACAGCCTGAGATGTCGTCTGGTCCCATAGCGGCAGGTAAGTTGTCACAGCATGCACACTAAACGCACACACCCTGTAATACGTAAGCAGTACACTGTAAATCCAGTCAGCAAACTATACAAGTAAAAAAATTAGGCTGACATACAAGAATGCAGGTAAGTTGTCACAGTGTACACAAGCGGTATATACTCTGTAAATAAACAAGTTGTAAATTGAAACATGTTGGCACCCTTCTGAAGTAAATTTAGTTCAACAGGAGAAAACTGGTAAGTTGTCACATCATGCACACAAGCATTACATTTGTTATGAAAAGAAATGGTAGACTGACAGTATGTCCAAGCAAGTCCTTAAATATTAAAAATAAGAAGTTATGTACTCACCATAACGTTCCATCTGAGTAGGTAAACTTCATTTGTCTGCAACCTGTGGGATACGGATCCGATCTCGGATCCGAGCCGGCAACTTTACAAAGCTTAGATCCGTGCTCCTAGCTCCTCCCCTTACCCATAATCCCCTGCCAACCCTAACTGACCTCAGATCAAGTTTGACCGCAAGCACTATAGTGGATAACTAACTACATTATCAGAAATGGTACATGACTATATGAAATGAAACACATCTGAAGGTCAGGGGGACGGAGGGGGGGAACGATTGCAGACAAATTAAGTTTACCTACTCAGATGGAACGTTATGGTGAGTACATAACTTCTTAATCTGAAGTAGTTAACTTCATTTGGTCTGCAACCTGTGGGACAGAGTCCCCAGCTACCTAAACCTTGGGCGGTCTTCATGGAAGGATATTCCGGAGCACTGCGGAGCCAAAAGAAGTTCTCTCTCAGGAGGTAATGTCCAGTTTATAATGATTGATGAAGTTATGAGATGAGGCCCAAGTGGCTGCTGAACAGATATCATCCAAGGAAACCCTGGATTTAAAGGCGGCAGATGTAGCCATAGCCCTAGTTGAATGGGCACGAACTCCTTGAGGTGCGAGCCTGCCGGAATTTTGATACGCTGTAATAATACACTGTGAAATCCATCTCGATAAGGAAACTTTCGAGACCGGTTTACCTAGATTAAATATGGCAAAGGAGACAAACAACTGGTCGGATTGTCTATGACCAGATGTCCTATGAATGTAAAATCTAAGTTGCCTGTGCACGTCCAAAGAATGTGGTCTGTACTCCCCTTTGTTCTGGTAGTTAGGAAAGAAGACCGGCAAATTGATAGATTGGTTAATATTAGATTCAGAAACTACCTTCGGGAGGAAGGAAGGATTGGTCCTGAGGTAACCCCTATCCTTGTGAAAGGCTAAGTATGGGGGGGGTCACAGAAAGAGCTTGCAATTCAGATACTCTCCTGGCTGAAGTAATAGTCACAAGAAAGGCTGTTTTCCAAGACAAATATTTGAGGTCTACTGAAGACGCCGGTTCGAAGGGAGGGGCTATCAGGGCTTGTAAAACCAAGGTCAAATCCCATGGAGGTACCGCTTTCTTTATTGGAGGTCTAAGAAGAAAGGTGCCCTTTAGGAACGTTTTGCACAATTTTGTAGTAATCAAAGGACCCATTTCAGTACCTACGTGATAATGAGAGATAGTTGCTAACTGAACCTTAACCGTAGAACAGCTAGCTCCACCATTAAAAAGACCTAAAAGAAAGTCTGCGCACCGCAAGCAAGGGGGCTGTAAAAGGATCCAAATTACGGCGTTCTGCCCAGATAGAGAAACGCTTCCATTTACTACCATAGACCTGCCTAGTAGAGGGCTTCTGCGCTGCTACTAGGATAGTTTTAACTGGAGAAGAAATACCGGGAGTCCTAGTTGCAAGTGGAACTGGAGCAGCCAAGCCGTAAGCTTGAGGCTGGCCAGGTCGGGAAGTGGGAGCCCCTGGGGGTGGGAGATTAGATACGGAAGGGGATCTAGAATCCAGGGTGGATTCACTCGATGAGACCAGAGGTAAGGGAACCAAGCTTGGCGAGGCCAGAATGGGGCAATGAGGATCCTCCTGCTCCCCAACCGACTGGCTTTCTGAAGAAGTTTCAGCATGAGGGGAAGAGGAGGGTAGGCATAGAGAAGACCGGGTGGCCAAGCATGCACCAAGGAGTCCCTTGGGGCGTCCCCAGCAGGGGAATGAGAGCGAAGTAATTGTTGCATTTCGTGTTTGAGGGAGATGTGAAAAGATCGCAACAGGGCTGCTTCCAAACGGCAAAAATTCGACTCGCTACTCGAGGATTGAGGGACCACTCGTAAGGTGAAAGGATAGTGCGACTCAGTCTGTCCGCCAGGATGTTGGTCCGGCCCGGAATGTGCGTTGCAATGAGAAAGCGGTTAGTGGAGATCGCCCACTCCCACACTCTCATGGCTTCTCGACAGAGTGGGTAAGACCTGGTTCCCCCTTGTTTGTTGATATACCATACCACAGACATACTGTCTCTGTCTGGATTGCAATTGTTCCTACAGGAAGAAGGCTCTGAAGGGCTTGCAACGACAACAGCACTGCCCTCATCTCTAGAACATTTATGTGCAATAAGGTCTCCGAATCGTTCCACGTGCCTTGGACCGTCCTGCTCGAATAATGCCCCCCCACCCAAGACAAAAGGCATCCATGGTCACCGTGGTGAGAGGGGGGGTGCCATGGCAAAGGGGCGTCCCGCCTGGAGGTCCAGCGATTGAAGCCACCAAACGAGAGCCCTCTTGCAGGCCCTGCTGAGAGAAATGGGGTGACAAGGGGTATTGATGAAGGGACCATTGGACTTGGAGAGTCCACTGTAAAATCCTCATGTTCAGACGCGCCATGGAAAGGAGGTTTATAGCGGCTGCCATGGACCCCAGGGCCCTCAGAACCAATCCCGCCGGAGGTTTTGAAGATTGCAAGATGGCCCGCACATGTGCCCTCAAAGTGTGCAACTGGTCGGGAGTTAAGACGACTAGTTGCCTGTTAGTGTCCAGTCTGGCCCCGATAAAATCTATCACCTGAGTCGGGGTGAGAGAGGACTTGTCTGAGTTTATAGTGATCCCTAGTTGCGGAGCAAGGTTGAGGAAGTAGTTCCTGGCTAAGCATAGTAGATGCCTTGTTGGGGCGGTGAGGAGCCAGTCGTCCAGGTACTTGAAAACCTGCATTCCCTGGAGTCTCAGGTGGGCCGCTATCACTGCTAACACCTTGGTGAACACCCTGGGGGCTGAGGTGAGACCGATGGGAAGGACTCTGAATTGATAATGACTAGCTCCCAGCCGGAAGCGGAGAAACCTCCTGGATCGTACGTCCATCAATATGCGGTAGTACGCATCCTTGAGGACTATAGAGCACACATCCAGTCGTTCTCCCGCAAGAGGGGGAGAATAGATTGAAGCGTGACCATCCGGAACTTTTCTTTGGTTAGTGACAGGTTTAGTAGGGAAAGATCGAGGATGGGCCTTAGGTCCCCCGTCTTTTTTGGCACCAAAAAGAACCTTGAGTAGTAACCTGATCCAGACTGGCCTGGGGGGACGTGCTGGACAGCTCCTTTTTCTAAAAGCTGCCGAACTTCTGCATCCTCCTTCTGATTGGGTGGAACATCGGGAAGGTGTTCAGGAGTGTAGGGAATGTAAGAAAGGGGAATTCTGTATCCTCTAGATATGATACGAAGCACCCAGCTGTTGTAATGGACTCCCAAGCTGCCAGGTGCCTCGAGAAGTGCCCCTCCGACTGCCTCCAGAGTGGAGCAGTCGGGCAACCCCTCAGGGTTGCTGCGTGGGCTGATCAGAGAAGGTTTCTCTGGACCCAAAGTTTTTCGGGCCCCCTCTGCCTCTAGGGCGGTGTCCACCCTGTCCTCCTCTGCCACGGAAGGACAGGGAGTCCGGAGCGGACTGGGACTGTTGCGACTTTCGGAACCACATCTTCTTCTGTCCCTTTTGGTTCCTGGAGAAGGACCTCTGGGGAGCAGAGAAGAGGACTCCGACGGCAGACAACGTCTTCCCATCCTTTTCGCTCTGGACTAAAGTCTCGCGAACTGTCTTGCCAAATAAGGCAGAACCATCAAAGGGGGCATTCGCAAAGGACGCCTTGAAGGGTTCCGCAAAATCACAATGTCGGAGCCAGGCCTGACGCCTCATAACTAGGCCCGCTCCGCTGGCTCTAGCGGCTCCCTCTGTAGTGTGGGATACAAGCCGCATAGAGGTGTTGGATATAGACCTAAGAGTGGCCATGCAAGTGGAGTACAACTGTTTGTCCTCTGCCGACATGGACTCGGAGGGCAATGTAGCGTATTCTTTAATAAGGTCTCGCTGTAGCCGAATCACATGTGCCATGTAGTTCAGGGACCTTACAGCAAAGGTCGCTGAACTAAAGACCCACTTCCCAAGACAGTCTATCGAGCGAGACTCCTTGCTCGGGGGATGGACCGAGGGACTCTCTTGGGCTAACTCTCTCTTGGTGGCTGCCGCCACCAACATGGCATCTACGAGGGGTCCCCTGCTCCAATGGGACTTCTCAGTGGGGGGGCTTAGGATTCTGTCTGGACGTTTGGGGACTGGCTCCACAGTGTCCGGCTCCTTCCACGCCCTAGTGGTAATAAGGTCCACTAAGGGGTCGGGCGGAGGGGAAACCCAAGAGGTAGATGGGCCTGCTTCGAACACCTCCAGGAACACGGATTCGTCAGAGGAAGCCTTGGGGGCGGACCACACCCCCGATCCTAAGCATTTCCATGATGTCTCCAAAGGAGACATCCTCGGGGGGTGACCTTGGGGAGCCTTCCCCCTCATCCAAATCCGTGTCTTCTGTCAAGGACTCGGGGGAGTCCACGTACCTCCTCTTGCACTTTCGCTTGTGAGGAACATCTTCGGGGGGGCTGTCCGAGGATGTCTCACCAGCCACATCTTGTTCCAGGGGAACGACCTGAGACGTCAAAGAAGGCTGCCCCTGTGGCCGGGTGATGAAGCCTGACCCAGCCGAGAGGGAGTGCGGGACGGAGCCAAAGCAAGGACCAGGGGCCTGGATGCACTCAACAGAGCCCTCTCCACCACATCGAAGGCCGAGGGAGAGCCGCTCTCTCTCGGCTCCGAGAGCAGACCCTCGCCCGGATCCGATGGACGGATCGGAACCGGCACGGAGAGCATCAGATCCGAAGGACCAGTGTGCTCTGACCTGGACGGAGCAGAAGGCACACCGATCCCCTCGGATCCGAAGCTCAGACCACGGCTCCGAGAGCTCGGATCCGACAGACTCGAAGGAAGAGTCGGAGCCGAAGTACCTGATACTGTCGGCGCCGACCCACCCCCGGCTCCAACGTTGCCCAGCTCCGAGTGATCCGAACCCGGGAAGCGGGTCGGAGAAGGAGCTATCGGGGCAAAGAAGGGTGTTGAACTCCCCCCCGGAGGGGGGGGGGGAGGCAGGAGCATTCCCATCTGCAGTTGGGCCTGGATGAACCTTCACATCATCCGGTCCAAATCTACATCCGAAAGGCTACTGGTGGATCTCGACGAGGCCACCGAGGCTGGCCGGGAGTGCCGCCTCGATGACCTCAACGGATCTCCTCCTCCTCAGGTCCCGGTGAGAATGGGGCAGAGAAGGAGGAGACCTAGAAGCCCTGGAGGGAGAAGCCCGCTTAGCCGGGGGGGGGGCCAAAGCGAAGGCCTTGGCCTGCCGCTTGTGGTGCTTCTCCCTCCTTTTTTCTTTCCTGGCCTCCCTCTCCTCCGGCGCAGAAGCGGGAGATTGAGCCCCGGCCGGGGGGGGGGGGGAGAGGCAGGAGTGGCCGCCACAGAAGCCTGGGAGGAGGCCACAGAAGCACTGGAGGCCGAAGCCGAATCCGGGGGCAAGAGTCCTGCTAGGATCAGCTTCGACCTCCGGTCCTTCAGTGCCCTGGGGTTGAACGCTGCGCAGATAGAACTCCCAGAGGAGAGGTATTCAACTCCAAGGCACCAGACACACCGAGTGTGGCCATCTGCTGGGGAGAGCTTATGGCCACACTCGGTGCACTTAGAAAATATTGGTTTTGGGGCCTCAGACATGTTAGCTAAAGAAAACTCACACAGTAGGCCCCAAACACACTAAACACACACACAGACTACGACCAGCGAGGGATGGGTAGGAAAATTTGACTAGAAAAATTTAAAGAGGTTATATAAAATAAGGTTATAAGAAGGGAAACCTAACGAACACAACACAATCACACAAGTTTAAGGAGAAAAATTTAAGATGCAAGGACTTATCTGACCA